>NC_139982.1:19331704-19379204 GCF_963993115.1 Abramis brama | reverse complement strand
AGTCGCCAACTTTCTGCAGAGTCAATAGCTACAGACCTCTAAACTTCATGTGGCCTTCAGATTAGCTCAAGAACAGTGCGTAGAGAGCTCATGGAATGGGTTTCCATGGCCGAGTACAATGCAAAGTGTTGGATGCAGTGGTGTAAAGCACGCCGCCACTGGACTCTAGAGCAGTGGAGACGTGTTCTCTGGAGTGACGAATCACGCTTCTCTGTCTGGCAATCCGATGGACGAGTCTGGGTTTGGCAGTTGCCAGGAGAACGGTACTTGCTTGACTGCATTGTGCCAAGTTTAAATTTTGGTGGAGGGGGGATTATGGTGTGGGGTTGTTTTTCAGGGGCTGGTCTTGGCCCCTTAGTTCCAGTGAAAGGAACTCTTAATGCTTCAGCATACCAAGACATTTTGGACAATTTCATGCTCCCAACTTTGTGGGAACAGTTTGGGGATGTTCCTGTTCCAACATGACTGCGCACCAGTGCACAAAGCAAGATCCATAAAGACATGGATGAGCAAGTTTGGTGTGGATGAACTTTACTGGCCTGCTCAGAGTCCTGACCTCAACCCGATAGAACACCTTTGGGATGAATTAGAGCAGCGACTGTGAGCCAGGCCTTCTCGTCCAACATCAGTGCCTGATCTCACAAATGCGCTTCTAGAAGAATGGTCAAAAGTTCCCATAAACATACTCCTAAACCTTGTGGAAAGCCTTCCCAGAAGAGTTGAAGCTGTTATAGCTGCAAAAGGGTGGGCTAACTCCATATTAAACCCTACGGATTAAGAATGGTGTAACGTAGTTCGTTGTTATGGGAAGAAGGAGGCGGGAACCGGCGAACATTTAAAGAGTTTAATAACAAAATAAAACAAATACAAAATGAAAGTAAAAGACAGCAGCTCCTCACAGACAACTGCTGTCACATATAATAAAACTTAAAACACAACATAAGTCCAGGCCTCGTCGCTCCTCCTTTTATGCTTCCGCTCCTCTGTGAGAGATACGAGACCGGTGCGTTTCGCAGTTGTCGATCATCATTAATCACGCCACTGGCCTCGCGCCATTCTCCCACGGCCCTCGGCCTCGTCCTGCTCGCCACAAGTGGGATGTCACTAAAGTTCATGTGCATGTAAAGGCAGACTTCCCAAAACTTTTGGCAATACAGTGTATATTTGACTACATCATCCATTACCCTGGATGGCGTCAGTGATGTCAGCAGAATAGGAAAGTTGTTTTGTTAACTCCACTTATCTATGTTTGCGCTTACTCAGACAGACTGTCAGTCTGTGCATTAATGGAGGGGATTTTTTTCAATGACTTTTTTGCAGGTTACATCTTCACACACACTGGCCATTCACTCAAACGATCTGTTCAAAAACGCTGATTCGTTCAGGAACACTTGTATCTTATGGTATGAATAGAGTAGTATATTATTCTGAATTCAGCCACTGTTTTTGTATTGAGTAATTGAATCATTCAGTCAAACATCTCATTCAAGAACACTGATTTATTTAGGAGCACAACAAATGAAATTCATTCAGCAAACAAAACTAATTATTGGCAGAATTTGTAATATAATCCAGCCACCGTTTTCATGAATGAGTTTTTGAATTTGTTGAAGAAAATGGATTTATTCAGGAACAAAAGTAGTGATTCATTTAATAATTTACAGAATCATTCAAAACACTGATTCATTTATTGGCTTCATATGAAACTCTGTTCATTATTGGAGCAAAAACAGACAAAATAACTACCCATATTTTGTCTAAAATTTTAATGACTGTATAAAATCGATATAACACACACAATCATGTTGTTGTTCTGAATAACGGCTTTACTGATATTGTCTGTGTGTCCGTTTGTAAAAGTGTCTAGCAGTTTTTTTGTCCGTGTTTTTCTCTCCATTTTTGCTCTTTGGTGTTGGCACTTGGGTCAGCTTGGTATCCAGACCCCCTGTCCGAATCTGCTTGTGAAAACGGGAGCAGATTTCCCCCCGACGACATCCACGGGGGCATTTGATGAACAGATTATTCGGTATTAGGCTCAAGCACATTCACTCAGGCATGCGGAGGGGACGCACTGAGACTCCGAGTCATGTCTTTTCTCTCCTTCCAGAGACAGTGGAGGGGCCGAGGCTGAATGGACCAGGGCGGTGGATGGGTTGGTGGTGAAGGGGGGCTCTGATAGCGAGCCAAATCTCTGCACCATCCTGCCCATGGCCTTGGGCCAGTCTCTCTTAGTGAATTATGCTGTCAGCTGCTCGATTTGTTTTGTGCCTGGCTGGCAAGAGGCGGCCGGTGCTCGTGGGACATGCAACAACGTAGGGTGTCTGGACTGGGAGGGGGGTCTTATTGTTGTGGCATGTGAGTGTGACATTCAGGAGGGCCCCTGATTTGTCCCAATGGTGGTGCTCCCATGTCACAAAGGATGGATGAGCGAGTTGGGGTACTTTTGTGTGTCTGTGTGGGAGAGAGGGCTGAACTTGAACTGAGAGTGTCAGAAGCTTTCCTGTTTGTGCTCTTTTATTGCGAACACCTATGTGGAGCTCTGCTGGGTGTATTAAAGGGATAGTTCACCCAAAAATAAATTCATTTACTCCCCTTCATGTCTGACTCACCAAACCTGTATGACTTTCTTTCTTCAGTGGAAAACAAAAGATGATATTTCAAGGGATGTTTTAACTCCTTTTGTCTGTGTAGTGGAAGTTTTTCATTGAATAGACCTTATCTTTAGAATTTTGTCTTTGAACTTCTGCGGTTCAACTTTTGCGGTAGCTCTGTATATTTCTATGGCATTGCTGTTGAAGACTTATTAGCTATCGAAGTGGATTTACTTATTGTAGAGTTAATGAGAATTATCATTTGCATTGATATGTTTGAAGCGGATGTCATAAAAAATATCAGAAGACAGGGAAGATTTTAAAACAAGTGGTTCATTCATAAATCCGCAAGATCTTACCTTCATGTGGTGGAAATACAAACTGTAAGACAGAACACAAGGAGTGCCATGCTGAAAAGGGGCGGGGCTACTTAAGGTCTATAGACAAAAAAAAGTTATTTTGTGTTCTAGAGATCAATTTTTTTTATTTTTTTTTATGCATATCCGACTCAGATCCTTTTTCAAATTTGGTAGTCTGAAGAACAAAACATTTTATTTTATTTTTTTTATTTTTTTAGAAATTCCCATTTGGTTATTGGGCAGAAAAGGTGCAATTTTAGAGATTTTTTTCTTTTTTTGATTAATCTGTATCGTCTGATATTGGATTTATACGGAGCCCCTTATGGGACATGCAGATGGAGACGAGAGGAAAGATTACATTTCAATGGTTTCCATAGTATTGCATTTCCAGAGAAAATTTACATTCGTTCGCAAAACTTTTTCTGCTTGCAGAAGCATTGAAATACAGTTTTCTTCCCACTTCATATTTCCATCACAAATTGTTTGCTTGCAAACACAGCGCTTCTCAGGGAAATGCAACGTTTTTGTGAGAGAACAAGCGAATGCAAACTTTCTCTAAAAAACGCAAAAGTATAGTGGTGGATTTATATGCTCATGAGTTCAAATTTTAATAACATTGTATCCCTAATTAAATATTTGTAAATGCATCAGAATTTAATGGTCAAATCAGCAACAATCCAGAATACCTTAAAATACACATAGAACTTAGCAACTACATATAGCATCAAGCTAACAACTATTCAGAATACCCTAGCAATGGCTAACAACTACTCAGCAACCACCTAGCAAAGCCTTAGACTTCCTTTGAACACCATAGCAACAGCATATCAATGTCTTGTCAACCACCCAGAACACCCTAATATTCCACTGCTAGTCTTCATAAAATGTGGAACTCAAATTTAACTTCCAGTCTTTCATATGCTATCTCATCTCTTCAGATTTTTCTTGATCTCTCTGTCCATTGGTCTGTCTCTTTCTCTCTGTCCCTCTGGAATCTCAGCATCTTCATCTTGGTGCGTATAGATTGACAGGCTCTGCCGGGGCCCCTATGGCTCTCTGCCGGTTGGGTCAGTATCCCTGACTTGCCACTTAATTAATGACAGCAGACCAGGGTTTGCTGTCATGCTACTGAAAGAGCTACTCCCGTCTGCCATTGGAGAAAACAAGAGCAGGTCTGTTGAGTGCTAGCTTAAGATGCTTTGAGATCCCTTCCTGTTCTTTTCCAGGCTAGAGGTGTGTGGTCTAGATTCTCTGCTCTTATTCAATGGACCTTGGAGAGGATGCTGAATACAAATCTAAGTAAAGTTTGGACACTGATATAGTCTGTTGGTCTCTGACACTGTGTGAGTATAAAGTCTGAGGTCATTGCGAGATCCCAAAGAGAGGACAATCAAAGCAGCTTGTGTTTGCTACTTAAATCCCTTTTGTTCTTAAAGTAGTTTAAATTCTGTTTGTATAGAATGTGAGCTGGTTGAAGTTGAATAATTGATAGACTGTATAGGACTACAAAAGGTTGTATCGTATACTGGCCTGAGAGGCTTGGGTTAGGCCTGACAAGGATGAAAGCACTCTGGAGTATCCATCCATCCATCCATCGATCCATCCATCCATCCATCCATCCATCCATCCATCCATCCATCCATCCATCCATCCATCCATCTGCCCATCCGTCCATCTGTCTGTCTATCTATCCTTCTATCCTTCTATCTATCTATCTATCTATCTATCTATCTATCTATCTATCTATCTATCTATCTATCTATCTATCTAATCACGTCTGCCCATCTGTCCATCTATCTATCTGTCTGTCTAGCCATCCATCCATCCATCTGCCCGTCCGTCCGTCTGTCTGTCTGTCCATCTATCTGTCCATCCATCCATCCATCCATCCATCCATCCATCCATCCAACGACAGTGAATCTTTGTTGAATAGTGAATGTCTGGGAATGTCCATCCGTCTGTCTGTCTGTCTGCCTGCTTGCCTAAATTGGATATTTTTTCAGAAGAACCATCATTTTGACGAAACATTCACTGTTGTTGAATATATTTCAAATAAATTAAATGAGACTGTATATCATATGTGAATGAGTGAAATTGTAACACTCAATATTCTGGCTATAGTCTCATTTTACATGTTCATCATATTAAAATGACCTCCTGTAATTAAAGAATTGGTGCTTTTTTATAGATTTTTTGGCATTTTTGTCTATATTGAAACAACAAAGTAAGAGAGTGAGGGGTACAGGATAGGAAAGTATCACTAGTCAGGACTTGAACTTTGATCACCTGTCAGAGTGTTTCCCATGAGACAATCTGCTCAGACAAAAGGGACAGCTCTTAATTGCAAACTGAACTGATCACAAGACAGTCTATTCTCTGTTGGTGACTGAATGGACATCTTGACTTCGATACTAGCAGGCTAGTTTTGATCATATAAGCAGACTGTTCTGATCACATAAACACCGAAGGATAACACAGATCCACATCTGGGTAAGAAGGAGACAGCTGGTGGATGAGCTGTGGGTGGTTTGCTGATCTTCCCCAGATGGGACTCAAATGGGACAAAGACCAGGGCAAGAGCTTATCTCACAATCAAGGCTCTTATAAGATTTACAAGCGTATTTGAGTTACTTTCCTCTTATGACGATATTCTGGATAGTTTAAAAGGAATAATTCACCCAAAAATGTAAATTATTATCATTTACTCGCCTTTATGTTGCTCCAAACCTGTTCAAAACAGCATAAAGTAACCATAAAAATAATATATTTATATTAATATATATGTATATGTATGTGAAAAACGATTTCCTGTGCATTATTATTTTAAAGAAAATCTATAGCTTTTAAAAAAAATTATGCACAATAAAGTTTCATGCCCAGTAATATTGATACAAAATATACTATTTAAAAAAGAATAAATTATGTTAATTTTCTAAATTCACTCGGCATTGGGATATGTAACAGGTCCAAACACTTACCAAATCTTACAGTTTAACAAAATGCATACACATCCCAATAGCCAGGTGATGATTCCGTTGAGGGTTGAGATGGATTTTACAAAATGTTTTGAAATGTTTGAGTGTCACTCAAGGACACTTCAGCACTTCAAACGGTTGACAGTCCTCTGGATACTCTCAGAGTCTTCCCCCATCTGAGAATCCATGCCCTTTTCAATTAGGATACCACTCAAAATAGCTATTCGCATGAGTCCTCCAGGCCATCAAAGAAATAATAGGAGATTTTCAAAGTCTCTTAATTAGGGCTGATTCTGGTTAATCCAGTTCACCCTGCCTGCACCATATGTCCCGGGGAAAACCGCTGTGGCCTGATGCAGGTGAAAGAACAATTACAGATATCTCCCTCCTTTTTCATTCAACCTGTAGTAATGCTTTTGAATTTCCACTTGGTTGAGTGGGTAATCTCTGGCTTTGAATGAGAGAAGACCCATCAGAGAGTCTCTCACACTCTTCAGAACTCCCTTTGCTCCAGCCAATTAGCTAAGATTCATCCTATTAAACTGCTTTATCACTTGCCATATTAGATACTCTTATACAAATGGTGTGTATTTTAACATTTATAGATTGTCCTCATTCACTTCCATTGTAAGTATTCATTGTAACACATACAATACATATATATAAAGGACAAGTGGAAATTAATTTTTGTGGTATTCAACATTATCGTTGATTCGTGGTTAATCAGAAATGTTTATATATGGAAATTTTCGACATTTAGAAGTGTGACAAAAGGCTAAAACTTTTATAATCTTGTAGAAGTCTAAATATGTTTCTATTTTCGGCTCTTACTGAATGCTGGTGGGCTCTAGATTAAGTTTATTTTTTCTTGTGCCAAATCAGAGACTCCTTATGTTCTGAATGAATCCTCTGAGCATGTGAAATCTGGTGCAAATGATTTGTCTCAGATGTAGAACGCTCTTTCTTCATCGAGAGACTGGCTCTGTATACAAGATGTTCATCTGTGTTGATCATTTCTCAGGATGTTGTTCTTGCTTAGATGTATTTTACTGACATTTTCTCGACAGAATCTTTGAAACACAACTTGAGTCAATTAGCTTCCAATAACATTCAAGACATTTAATATGTCACTAATTGGATATACCATATATATAGTTTAGGGTCCAATTCTCACTATTAACTAGTTGCTTTTTTGCATTATGCTTATTAGCATGCAAAAAATAATAGTCTTAATCTTATTCTTTCCCATGTGGTTGAATTGGCAAACATGACTTATAGAGCACTGCAGCCATCCTCATTTGTTTCATTTTAATTTCAGTTTTGCTCTGCACTCTCTCACATTTGATTGGTTTCTTTCTTTTGCCATTAAGGTTTGTCTATACGTCTTTTATGAGTGTGAGATTGTGTCCCCTTTTGACTCCATCAAAGCACTCTTTCCCTATAAACATAAGGCTCTGATGGACCCCGTATTTAAAACACAGCCAATCCAACTGTAAATGTTTACTGCTGTTCTGCTTTGGAGGCTATGCTGTGATTTGAATTGCACACTTTACTTCGTCATTTTGGCTCTGGACATTTTTATAGTCACAGGAAGAGCTTAAGCTCACTCAAAAGAAGACGAACATAAATAAACTCCTAAGTTCAGTGACTCATAGTGAAAGAAACTGGTCTGAAACTGTGTTCATGGTTTTGGATGTGAGTTGGCCCAAGGTCCGTTTGTTTTCCCAGAGTAATAACAAAACGTTTCCCGCATGCTGATTGGCTAATACAGCTCTTTGGCCAAGATAACCTTTCTAAATGTGGACTGGGGTTGTTACAGTTCTCTTAAAGAGAATTTGTCATTATTTACGCACCCTCATATTGTTTCAGACCTGTATAAAACGGATACATTTTAAAAATTGAGCTGTAACCTGAAAGACAGCGAACAAATCATTGAATAAGTTGAACCAGATCAGTCAGATTCATGAACAAATCATTCAGACTGGTTCACTGATTCGTTCAAAGAATGATTCATTCATAAATATGAGATCATGACATGTCTCATGAATACACTAAGAAGAGCTAAGGCAGATGGCAGATTTCATCCCATGGCAGATTTCATCCCATAATTTACTCACCCTCAAGACATCCTAGGCGTATATAACTTTCTTCTTTTAGCCGACCACAATCGGAGTATTAAATAATATCCTGGCTTATCCCAGCTTTGTAATGGCATTGTATAGTGTCCGAGTTTTTGAAGCTCCAAAAAGCGCATCCATCCATCATAAAAGTAATCCATACGGCTAACGTGTACGGCCGTTGCCAGAAGCCAGTGATTATACTTTATAAAGTTTTAAATATAAATATTTTTCTTACAAAAATCCATCGCTTCACTTCAGAAGGCCTTTATTAACCCACCGGAGCTGTATGGATTACTTTTATGATGGATGGATGCGCTTTTTGGAGCTTAAAAAATTCGGCACTATTCAATGCCATTATTAAGCCTGGAAGAGCCAGGATATTATTTATTATAACTCAGATTGTGTTTGGCTGGAAGAAGAAAGTCATATACACCTAGGATGGCTTGAGGGTGAGTAAATTATGGGATTCATTTTATTTTAGGTGAATTCCATTTGGATTACAGTTTTAACATTAACAGACTAATAAATTGCAAATCGCATAAATCAGCATAAATCTGTTCATGTGAAAACAATTAAATTTATTTAGTTAAAAAGTATGAACATGGTTGAAAAATGGCTAGCTGTGGAACAAACAATATATTCAGTATGAGATTGAAAGAAATTGGATTTATTGATGATAAATATATAAACCGCTATTGTGTATTTGAAACTAGTACTATTACAGAAATCTTACCTGTTTAATTTATGTCTGACTGACAAATATGCATCATATTCAGTTTATTAGTTTGTTTAAGTTAAAACTGTGTAATCCAAATGGATGGAAATGTTATATGCAATTCAAATACCAAATACAATCAAATCTTAAATGTAGCCTAAATATATGTTTGAGTGTTGTTCTTGGCTTTTGTCAGTACTAAACAGAGTAGCTGTAATGCTAGTGGACAGGATGATGGGAAATCACACTTACAAACAATGTCCTGTCCTTGATGAACCCAGTCTCCATCAGTCTTATCGGGTAACACAGTAGGGTTGATACTGGAATGCACTGGAGTGAGATTACAGGCAATTAAAAGCACATCCTCTCCACACTTCAGAAGCAACATGTCACACACTCAAACACACTCACACACCTTCATCTGCTCACTCTGGCAACAACATATTGACTCAGTGATTGCTTGCTGGCTGTGTTATTGCCATTGATTTCTGCACTGTATAATGCAGAATAGAGTGGTGCAGGGATGATGTAAATTTGTAGGCCAAATTGGAAGTTAACATCCCAGACAGCAACATGGAATCCAACCGTGGAATCCGCATGTACCAGATGTGGCCCGGATCTGGGCCAACACAATGTTGCTGTCTGGGATCACACTGGTTCCCTTGACAAAAACACAATAGGATTTTTACATAGGCTTTTATATTATTGCAAAAAATAAGCTGTTATCAGTAAAAGTTTATGATCATTACATGCTTTGTCCATCAAGATAATTATCACAGATAAACACAACTTTTATGAATTTTTAAGCATAAATACAGTCGTCAGAATGAAAAAGCTAAAGGTAGGTTTTAAATTAACTTCACTACAGTCCCACGAATTCAGCGTCACCATCACTAAACTCTTTCAGTTTTTATCTAAAAAGCATTTTCACTGACATTTTGAGTTAGAAAAGTTTATAAGAGCACAATTATATGCATAATGTGGCTGTAAAAGTGGACTGAGTTTATCTTTTCGGTTTGATGACGTTTAATGTCCCTGACAGCCTAGTCCCAGTTAGCCACTTGTTAGCAACCGCCTTTTTGAAGACAAATAACAGCTTAAAAAATCATGAGTGGGGTAATAATGATGTATTTTATGTCATAGAATAAAACGTGAAACCCCAGTCGTTATTTAAGTCATTTAATCAAAAACCCATGAAACAATGGAACCGGAAGTGCTAAAATACTAACTCGTCTCTGTGATTTGGCCTACAAAAATGCGTCATCTCTGCACGACTCAATAATCTTCTATATATAGATTATTTTCTGCATTATATCATAATTAGCAGTTTAAATGGTTGCATGCCATTCCTAAATAAGTGTTTTCTGTTAAATAGCTATTAGCGTTTAGCATCTATCAACGCCTGATCAAAAATGTAGTATCATGTTACCTTGTTTAGCAGGCTAACAGCTTAGCATAGTGTTAACTGCTTAAGTTATTCCTATGCTAAGCTGCTAGCTTGCTAAATGAAGGGTAACTGAAAACAGGAAAGAAAGGGGAATGTTTAATTTGATGATTTTTGGCTTGAGTATGCTTTTCCCAATTTAGCCAACTCTTTGGTAGGCTACTTGCTGTTGCTGAAAATATTATTTTATCAGCTGTAGTGGTACGCTAGTGTATAGATGAACTTAAAGCTAATTGCCACATAGAGCCTTGAAACATCAGATACATTAAATATTTAATATAAAACTAATGGTATGTATGGCGGCATTTTTCTTTGTTTTCACTTATTAGCAGTCAACATGTTTTTAAATTAGCTTACATAATACATACACACACACACTAATTGCTATTTCTGTGCGTGTTGCATATTCTGTGTGTTTATGCTGTGCGTGTTTGAATTGTGGTTGAATTTCTTGTGCTGGTAGATTTAGTATATTATTTTTGTACAGTATTTTATTTTCATTTTCCATGTCGATTCTGTCATCCTACTTCAAAAACAGGGTTCACCTCACCTCTTGGTCTTTGAATCCTTGTTCTCACCTCATGTTGACAGGGTTTGATCCTGAGTGCTGCTCTCTCCTGTCTCATCTTTTGAGATGACTCTCTTGGACTACTGTGTGGCTGTACACCTTTAATTTTACTAATGACAGCTGAGGTTTGAAGTGTCCTCCTCTGGCACATGTGTTCCAGGGGTGGTTGTGTTCTCTGGTTTCTAATGCATTAGAGAGGTGAGGAACAAAGGGTCACCTACCTTACATTACCCTCTTGATACCTCTCTGTCTGGTCTTGGTTGCAGTTCTTCTTTAAAGTCTTCATGTCAGTAATTTCATATCCTTTTATCAGGTTCTTACTCTTCAGTATTTGTCTGAATAAGCTAAAATTATTGAGCCAAGATGCTTTTCCCTTTTTTTCCCCATTTATTCACCCTTCATTCAAATGTTGGTAAACCTGTACGATCTTTCTTCTGCTAGACACAAAAGAAGATATTTGGAAGAACGTTGGGGCGGAACATACATTTTGACTTTCATTGTATGGATGAAAAAACACAGAGACTTTTAAAAAAATATATTGTTTTGAATGTTTCACAGAAAAAAGGAAGTCATACAGCTGACAGAATTAAAAAATTTGTGTGTACTATCCCTTTAAGGGCACCAGAAAGTTACCTTCAAATAATTTTTTTTTTGTTATAAATATGTTGGAATAGCTATAAATAGAAGAATGTGAACTATTGTACCTTTTAAACTATTGCTCTGCCATGACAGTATTTGACTGAATGAAGTCAGTTTATATGACTGCTCGCTTTAGCGCCCCTTGTGGCAACATTGAAAATTCAATGTTTATTTTGAACCGCGTTTTATCACATTCCAATGTGAGTAAACAAGCTTGTTTAGCTAGAAGCGTTTGCGTCCACATTCTTGGGCTTTAGGACACTCTATGCGAATATTGAAGTCCACACCGCAACTACTAAAGAAAATGACACAGAGGAACAATATCATTGGAATCACTTTCAGAATGATTTTTTTTTCAGCTGATGAACGATAAAATCAGTTACAGCCAATCAGAATCCATCCTGCTTTATTGTCCATGGTGTGGACGCCAATATATTTATTTTAATAGTTATCGTTCTGGGTGTAAATGGATCTTTATTTTAATTTTATTTGTAAATATTAAAGGCATTTCAAAGTTTATATGCAGTGGTTTATTAGAACCACCATGTTGAATGTTTACATCTTCATGAAAGCTTATAAGATTATTATCATTCTTCATTAGTGAAATTAGTCTGTGTAACTGGTCCTACTCGACCCGCTCCGAGCGGGTTTCGAACCGGGGTCTCCGGAGTGGGACGCTAAACACTTGAGATCAGGGATGTGAGAATGATTTTTTTCCAGCTTATGAACGATAAAATCATTGACAGCCCATCAGACAGATTGTCCATGCTGATCTACGTCCGTTACACTCATCCCTCTAAACCTCACTCTCATCCGGGTCACGGCACCAAAAGTAACCAATCCTACTCGACCCGCTCTGAGCGGGATTCGAACCGTGGTTTACCCGCAGAGCTCTTACTACCCTACGTCCGTTTTGCCATCTGCAAAACATTACTACGTTCAAGAGTCGTAGAGAGTAACCAAACCTCCTCGTCTTATCTATAACGCAGCAGGTCTTTGTTACATCTCATTCACTCTCTGTTACACCATGTACCAGGAAATCAAGCCGATGTGTAAAGCTCTTGGCTCACAAGAGAGCTGTTGATTGGGTGAAAGGGAATATGGGTCTTCACAGACAAAAGCAATCACACAGGCAGTAAGGCCTTACAGTGTGTGAACCTGCAGTCTCTCTGTGGCTCTCACGGCTGAGCCACTGATCTCATTGTTGTGTTTGTATTGATACGGTAAATGGGGTAGACCATGAGAAAGGAGACGAATGCAGTTCAACGGGGAGGGAGCGAGTGAACTTCAGTCCTTTTCCATAATTTATTTTCCTTTGTTATTCTCACCTATGTGCTTTCCAATGTGGCTTAGGTTTCAGAATGGCTCCTGGCAGTTACTGGGCCAAATACACACTCTTGTTACAGTGTTGTAGCTGTTATATTGTTCATTGTGATCTTGCTCTTAATAACTAATGTTTTGATGAGTTAAAACAATGTAAAAACATACGTTGTTATAATTTTTTTATAGTGTAGTTCGCCTAAAAATAAAGATTCTGTCATAATTTACTTGTCCTTATTTCATTCCAAACTTTATATTTGTAATTCTGTTTTTTGATGTACATTTGAATAATTTTAATAAGTTTTTATGTGTTCTCCTAGCCTGGTTAAAACCAGACCATTCTCAGTAGTAACTGAGTTATGGTCTGGCAAAGCTTCATTAATAACTAATTTCCAAAGGGGCGTCACCAATGCACGTCGCTCAAATGCCTCTGGGCGCAATTGGATAGACCTAAAACCAATCAGAGCGATCGTCATCGTGTGAAGCCCGCCTCAACGTTTCTGATTGGTGCCACGATTTGGAAGGATTAGAAATCGGCTTGAATGGGCTCTTTGCCAGACTACTTGCAGAGCAAATCTAAATTTGCCGTAAGTTTGTCTGGGTTTTCCCAGACTAGTGTTCTCCATTATAATATTAATCAAATAAAAGGGAATACACTTTCATGACTATGTTTCTTTAAAGGGATAGTTCACCCAATTATTTTTTTCATTTTTCATTTACTCACCTTTATGTTGTTCAAAGTTTCTTTCTTCTGTTGAACACAAAAGGAAATATTTTGAAGAATGTTTGTGACCAGACAGTTGGCGGTAGCTATTGACTAAGTTGTTCCAAACCTGTATGAGTTTCTTTCTTCTGTTGAACACAAAAGAAGATATTTTGAAGAATGTTGGTAGCCAAACAGTTGACGGCACCCATTGACTTCCATAGTATTAAAAAATACAAGTCAATGGCTACCTTCAACTGTCTGGTTACCTACATTCTTCAAAATATATTATTTTGTGTTCAACAGAAGAAAGAAACTCATACAGGTTTGGAACAACTTGAGGGCAAGTAAATTATGACAGAATTTTCACTTTTGGGTGAACTATCCGTTTAACACACTTGAGTACATTTTTTAAACTATATTATTTCCACAATAAGCTTTTTCTTTTTTAAAGGTATGCTAAAGTGTACTTATTTTAACAATAACTCTAGCAACTTGTATTTTGGCAAAACCCATGGTTACCATGGTCCTTTTTCTAAGACTAAACTAAGTGGAAAAAAATACACTTCATTGTTGTTGATATTCCCAGAGCGTGTTAAATTAGCTCAGAAAAGCTAAACTCTGGGCGAGCTATAATTAGAATGCATTACTAGACATGACACTCTGATACACTGTAAAAGTGTGTAGGCGTTTGTATGGCGTAACAGGTGCACAGACCGTCTTGAAAGAACCAAAACCAATGTGTAGACAGACAGACAAAAGCTAACAGAAAGATGAGGCAAGACTGCTCTTCTGTAGCTAGTGAATAGGCGGACAGTTTCCCTCTGCAAACTTGTTCAGTGTAGGGTATCCTCGCTAAAGGTGTAAAGGTGTTTCATGTCAAAGCCATTGTTGCTTTTATTGTGCTCTTTCTCCCAAGGGACAGGGCCCTCTTTAGGGAGGTTTCTTTCATCTTTTAAAAGCATTATGGTCGGGTTTGGCAGTAGGCTGCTGGAACCAAAAAAGGACATTGGCTTTAAAGTAATGGAGGGATTGTGTGGTTCAACTTAGTTGAACTTGTTGACAGCTTAATAGAGAACTAAACAGTGAGCATTGAAATACAAATGTCACTGTCTTAAAGGCAAATCCGTTCTCTTGGTGGTCATCTTGCTCAATCCCAGTGGCACAATATAGGAACTATAATGTCAAAATACACACCACTTGCTAGACTAAAATCAATAAAATGTGGAAAATAAATAACTATAAATGTCATAGAAGTGGTATACCAGATATAAGAAACAAAGGTTTCTTTATTGACTTGACCTATTCAAATCATTAAAAATATGATATAATATAGAGCCTACACATTTAATCTTATTTAATATCTAGAATGATGTCTTTTATATGGTGTTTATATGGACGGAAAACTCGCAGGACATGTTTGGCACCATATTTTGAGAATGACCCTATAATGGTATCGTAAATGTTGCTTGTTTAGCTCAAACCACTCAGCAAACCTCTATCAAAAACTCTCTTAAAAGGCTCTGTCTCTGTTATAATTGACTGCTTTCCTGCAGCCTATCTGATTTGTTCTATTTTTGTTTGTTGAGTTGCAGTGGTGAGACTGAAATGGCACAGACTGAGTTATGGACAGTTATGGATCAGAGGTCCGACCCACATGCAATGGACATGCTGGCTATTATATGCTAATTAGAGCATCGACAGAAGGCTTTTAGGGACCGTTTACACAACACGTTTTTTTAAACTAAAAACGGGAAACTTTTTATGTGTTTTGGTCATTAATTTACATGACAACAGTGTTTTGGGGGCCTGAAAACGCAAACTTGGATTGGAAACTGGATTCAAACTGCAAGTTATTGAACAAAAACGTGAATATGTTAAAACGGTGACTTCATGCGCATCGTATTATGTGTTCAGTCTATAGGCGAGTAGTGTTTCTTTACGAAGTGACATCGCCAACTACTGCCTGGCATGATAATACAGCATTTTTAGTCACTTTCGCGGATCCGTGTGAACGGGGATCGTTTTGACAACCTTGTCGTCAGTATGCGAAAAAAGCAAAGGAAAAACCTTTTTAGTACATCATTATCGTGTAAACATACCCTTAGAGTTTATATTCCTCTACCACTGCATCTTCTACTCTCTTTTGTTTTACTAGAAGTTAGTTTTGGAGGATTAAAGGAATAGTTCATCCAAAAAGTAAAATTCATGTTGTTCCAAACCCATTTGACTTCCATGAAACACAAAAGAAGATGCAATAACTATTTTTTTTTTTTATAAAAAAAGAAAATCATATCGATTTGGGATGAATTGAGTAAATAATGAAATTGATAGCTTTTCAGAAACAAACTGAGGTAATTTCTAACCGCTATAAAATTACATTTAATGGCGAATAAATTCTTTTGACAGTCAAATGCGATTAAACGGGGGGTAAAAAGTAAATTGTGGGACTAAATCCTTTAGTATTTTGACAAGGATTGATTTGATGTATTGTGTCCTATATGGCATGTGATTGGAGGACTTTACATTTAGAAGTTAAAAAGGCCAGAAAAGAAAAAAAGACCAAAGCTTGCTGATCAGCAGGAGACCAACGCTTTGTAAGAGCGAAGTGATTATGAGGAAGAACTTTGCAGATGATCTTTTACCTTAAAATCCTGGGCGACGACCTTCTGACAATAAAAGAGACCTTTTTTAAGTCAAGTGAATGAAACCACCAGGCAAAAGACCGAACAAAGAGAATAATAGAGGTTGCCTTTCCATTGAACTCACATCCTCGATGATTTCCATATTGTGCTTATAATCTGACTCATAACTGCATTCTTAAAACAATTATGTCATTTGAATTTGGTACTGTCACTCGTCTAACATGATTTATGTTGCGGATTACAACCTGACTGCAGTATTTCAAACCTTTAATACTAGACAAAATTCCAAGAAGTCATTCACAAGACTGCATCTGACTGTCTGTGGTAGAGCGAGTGTTTTGACAGCAGGTCACAGCTGGTCATGACACGATTTAGCTCCGGCAAAAGGAATTTAAAGATTGATCTCTGTGAAGCAGTTTAATTGCTAATTTTAGCAGTTTTTTATCAATATTTGCCAGCCACAGTTTGAATGAACATGCTGAAAATCTGAAGATTTATAAGGTTTGATACAGGCTAAAGAGCAGACATGGGCAGTATTTCAATTAAATGTATTTTAAATACGTATTTAATTACTTTAGTGTATTTTGTAATTTGTATTTTGCAGGTGTGGAAAAAATAAAATGTAGTTTGTAACAAAATGTTTTGAGGGAGTGTATTTAGAGTATTTCAAATACTTAAGAAAAACCACCATATGCTTATCACCATAGTAAATGATTTTGCCATATTTTCGGTCTGATGTTGGAAATGGCAATGTCCAGGTTAGATGCACGAAAATCATGTGACACCCTGTAGACCGGGCTCCCTCCAAGAAGTGAATGAGTTTTGAACACAGGAGAAGAAGTGGCGCTGCTCCTCTTAAAAACGGCATTAAAGGGTTAGTTCACCCAAAAATGAAAATTCTGTCAGTAATTACTCACCCTCATGTTGTTCCAACCCCGTAAGACCTTCGCTCATCTTCGGAACACAAATTAAGACATTTTTGATTAAATCTGAGAGCTGGATCACTCCTCCATAGGCTTCTAAGGCATTATAACTTGCTGGTCCAGAAAATGTATTAAAGACATCGTTAATATAGTCCAAGTGACTCCAGTGGCTCAATCTGAAGTTTATAAAGTGACGAGAATACTTTTTGTGCGCAAAAACCCCCCAAAATAACGACTTTATTCCACTTTTCATTTCCTTCTCTCTGGGCCTCGAGTTTTTTCACGTAGTGTTTTAGCGCAACGCGTCTGTGTTGCACGTCACCACGTAGGCTCACTATTGGCCGACGCTGGTCATGTGTGTGATGCGTGTGACGTACAACACAGACGCGCTGCGCTAAAACACTACGTGAAAAAACTCGAGGCCCAGAGAGAAGGAAATGAATAGTGGAATAAAGTCATTATTTTTGTGTTTTTTTGCGCACAAAAAGTATTCTCGTCGCTTTATAAACTTAAGATTGAGCCACTGGAGTCACTTGGACTATATTAACGATGTCTTTAATAAATTTTCTGGACCAGCAAGTTATAATGCCTTAGAAGCCTATGGAGAAGTGATCCAGCTCTCAGATTTAATAAAAAATATCTTAATTTGTGTTCCGAAGATGAGCGAAGGTCTTACGGGGTTGGAACAACATGAGGGTGAGTAATTACTGACCGAATTTTCATTTTTGGGTGAACTAACCCTTTAAGATTATTGTGGGAGTATTTTTGTATTTTCAAAATACTAATTACTTGTATTTTATTTAAATACATTTTTCACATCAGTATTTGGTATTTTATTTTGTTACATTTCATGAGCCAGTATTTGTAGTTTGTAACAAAATAGTTTTTGATGTATTTGTGCCCACCTCTGCTAAAGAGAGATTTAAACTTATAAGACTTGTATCAGTTTAACCTTGGCTTAAAATAAACAAGAATATTCCCACTGCATTGAATACAGTGCGGTTCCTGAGATTCAAAATCTAATTTATAAACAGGAAGTTCTAGGATTTGAATGAAAAACAATATTAATAATAATACAAAGAAATGTTATGGCGTAAAACGAATAAGGAATATTTAAGATTCAGCACTAAGTCACAAATCAAATAATTTAATTATTTTATAATAGTAATCTTTTTTTAATAATAATGAATATAAATAAGTACTAATAAATAAGTATATATTTAATCATTTGTCATGAAAGCAAAAGGAGGACATACGAAATATTAATAAATTCTGCTTGATTACTTTTATATCATCGCAAAATGTAAAGTATATTATCGCCCAGCTCTAATCTGCCAAACGCGAATGAGAATTATAAACATTAATATCATGAAACAATGTGTATTTTGACTTGACTGAAATTCTATTCTTTTTTTAACCTTTCATTCAAATAGTTTTACTGAAAATTTTACAAGAAAAAGAAAATTATATTACCATTAACATTTCTAGTCAGGTAAATGTGTTTCTTAGCAAACATGTTGTTATTTAGTCATTTTGACAGAATAATCTGATTTTTTTCTTTTCTTTTCATTCAGCGGATGTATCAGAAGCATATGGATTCAGATCACAGAAGAAACTCTCAGAAAACATAGAGTGGTCGTACGCGGGTAAGTGTTGCATTCAGGATTGATATTGTGTTTCTTATCTATGCATAGTGATTATATCAAGGATTAGACTTCAGTCTGTATAAAGGGCCAGTCAGAATTTGTAAAGATGCACAGACATTTTGAAGTGAAGCACCGTTGGCATCCTTCCCCCATGTCAGCTCAGGTTGAGGGATCATCTGTGTCTAAGCATGCAGAGCTTAACGCCACAGATTAAACTCATCCGTATCTCCTAACTGGGCTTTCAGGGTTAATATGGCCTAAATTACAGGTCCTGTCTGCTCTCGCCCAGACAGTTCACGTCAAATTTTAGAGGGTGTGTTTGGGTTTTCATGCAGGATGACTTCAAGATGTGGCTCCTTTGTTTTTGTTCTAATACCCTGAAGGATGAAAGACTATTTTTCAATTGTAAAACTAAGGTTTTTCTCTTATGTGTGTATGAAATCATATGTATTTTTGTCTTCTTTTGACACTGACTATTTGCTGTTTAATATCAGTATTGCCATGATTCAAAAGCATTGAACAGAAATATGACCACTTATGTGTCTTTTATAGTATTCTGCTTGAATAAGTGTAATCTTAGAAGACAAATTAGGACTTTTTAGATGAGCCATATTGTACACTTTTGGTATAGTGATTTAGTTTTACACAGTGATGCACAGTAACAAAATAGTATTTCTTTGTTGCTGTACAGTATTTAAGTACATTTTTCAAGTAGGCTATCTGTACCTGAGAGTATTTTTATTCTAGGAATCTTTTAATTGTACTTCACTACATTCCAAAACATAATATTGTACTTTTTTCTCCACTACATTCCATAAAAACATATTGTTCCTCATTATTTCACCACCCCTGAAATAACCCTCTGAAACACAATAGTGATGTCCAATTTGAGAACAAATTGATTGTTTCCAATGAACCTGTTGATCTGGTAAAAAAAAAAAAAAAAAAAACACAAACAAAATAAAATCACTGAATAATTGCAGAGTGATCTAATTGCAACTGTTTTTGAGTCAACAACTCGCTGATTCAATGATCTGGTCAAGAACATGAGCCAAAAACAGGGATATCGTGTCTATAATGTAATAGGCCTATGTCACACTTCCTGCTTCCGGAACACGGAGTAGGGATTCAGAACTTCCGGTCAACAGTATTTCTCAATAAGGATTTAGATTATCAGCCATAATGTCTAAACCATCCGAGGTAGACTGACCACGAGCCATGAGGTTGTGAAACGAAGGTTTTTGCTCCTGTAAAGCTATAAGTTTGTATGAAATCAACCTTGTTTTAAGAAAAACATGTTTTATCCGCGATCTTATGAAAAAAAAACTACACTACCCACAATCCTAAGCATAGCAGCAACGTCTGCTGATTGGTCCAACTCGCTGTTACCATAGAAACGTTTACCTTACTGGCGAACGGCCCGCCGCTGTTGTTGTAGTGCACCGGGTTGCTCTGCGTCAGGACGTAGACAGCCATAACTCAGCTTTCACGCTTTTCCACTTGAGAGTTTTCATTTACCATCCGAACCACATCGTCATATGTGACTTCAGGCAGGTTGCGGAGAGATTTGGTCCAGCAGTATCTATCGGACTCCGCCATTGTAAAAAGCTAACCGGAAGAGCCGTATCCCTACTAAAAGACGTACTTCCGGTCTTCAATTTTTTCGTGACATAGGCCTATATACTGTATGTATATAACATTATATACATATAATGTTTATGAACTGATTGTGTGGAAAGTAAGTTACTAATGAATTTTAGTATTATTGTCAATCCTGTTTGGGCTGTTCTTGCTGCTGTACTTTTAAGACTTTATGCAAATGACCCCTGTTATGATTGGCTCCTCCTTCACCTTTGAAATGAGTAAAAACGCCCCCAGCAAAATCTTGAAGATTGTATTTTTTGGGTATGTTTACACAACAACAATGTACTAAAAATCTGAAAAGTTTTTCACGTACAGACGACAACTTTGTTAAATTGATCCCCATTCTCACGGATCTGCAAAAATGACTAAAAGTGCTGTATTATCACACCAGGCCAGTAGGTGGCGATGTCACTTTGTAAAGAAGCACTACACGCCTATAGACTGAACCGGACTGAACACGTAATACGCATGACATCACTGTTTTCACAGATTTGCGTTTTTGCAGTTTACACGGAGACGAAAACGATATCGTTTTCAAAAACTTGCACTTTAAATCCCGTTTTCAAACGCCGTTGTCGTGTAATTAAATGGCCAAAACACATTTAAAAGTTTCCCGTATTTTTTGTTGAAAACATTGTCGTGTAAAAAGCCCCATAGTGTGTTGAAGGTTGTGACGCCAATACCATGACCATTCGTAAACAATTAGCCTGTAGCATTTTAGCTTCTCACTTTTCATAAGGGCTTTTCACACTGCGCTTAACCCCGGGTTATCGTCATGCTAAACACTGCTTTTAACCCCGGGTAAAGTTCATACTTGTAATTTAGATGCGGGGTTAGCACTGATTTTTACCCGTGGTTATGAAACTCTGCTTTTGCAGTGTTAGCTCTGCATTGCGGTGCCAAACTTATATAGAGTGAAACGAGGCAGTGTTAGAATGTTACAAGAATATTCGCACGCTGTGGGCAGTCACGGAAACACCATGCGATGTATATAAACAGTCGTTTCTGCAGGAAAATGTCAATTTAAATGTGCAAATAAAGACGTTAACTCAGGGTTTAGAAATGTACAGTGTGAAACGTCACCTTATGAAAACCCAGAATTAATTGTTAACTCCGGGTAAATTATGAGCAGTGTGAAACCTGAAGCAAGATAACCCACGATTCAGTTTACCCGGGGTTTAGAATGACCCAGGGTTTAGAATGACCCAGGGTTTAGAATGACCCAGGGTTAACTAGGTTCAAGTGGGAAAAGACCTATATATACTCCGAGGAGGGAGTTTTATTTTTGTTTTTTTATTTTAAAATTATTCTTGTTTTTATTATATGGCCCACTGAAGTTTGGGAAGAGAAGTATCAAATCAAACAACATCAGTGACACATTTTTGCATCTTTCATCTTTTCATCTCCCACTCTTTTCCATTAGTAGCACAATGGAGAATTCCCCAGTCTCTTTGTTATTGAAAGTAGGCCAGATTTGATATTCTGCTTATTGTTGTGCACTCTTGATATATAGCTTCGGATCTCTATGATTTACAGATCTTTCCTTTGGAAAATTATTCTTCCGACACTAGCTCAAAGTTTCAGAGCAAAGGTGTTTAATCTAGGAAAGATGATCCTAAGTTTGGATAGTAAGTGACTAGTTTATCAGCTTTAAAACTCTTGTCTTCGACCAGTCACAACAAACCAGATCTGGGTGTCATTGAAGTTCTGCACAACAAAGGGGGCATTATAGCGTCTGGTCGGTCGGTCGGACATGCAGATGGGATATTGTTCATCGGCATTACCCAGAATACCGTGGCCCCTCCTCTTCATTGACCCCTTTTTATATCGCTCATAACGTCTAAATGATACTGAAACATGAATAATCAATCCCTGTACGCTAATTCTGACATACTAAACTTGCAGAGAAGGCCTGAGCAGAGCTAGTCTGGATAAGTGTGGATAATTGAAATGTACTTTGTGCACTTAAGTTGCTGGCACAGATTGTTTTGTTATTACAGTACAGCATGGCATGTTTTCTCTCCTCATGAAGTAATTGCAACCCAGACTCATTGGAAAAACATGCCCATTTCTGCAAAATTATACAATGTTGCTTCTTGCACATTTTGCGACACTTTCAAAGTGATATGTCCAGTGAGTGGCACTAAAAGCGTGTTCAGTTTTAACAGAAACAAATGGATTGAATGTAAGTACTGTACACCAACCAAAACTTTGGTTGGTGTACAGTACGTATCATGGCAGTTCGGAAATTAAATGTCTGATGAGTGTTTGAAAATAATGTATCACCTACACTTAACCTGACCCTAACCGGTAGTGTTAAAAAAGAAAACTTAGGATATAAACGCATTTGCTGAAGCTACTATGCCAATGAGGCTCAAGTTTTTTGGGACTTTTGTACCTCAACACTTCACAACGCAAATGCAATGCTGTACCAGGTGAGCTGCCAAGCTAGTTTACTTTGTCAGAAAAGCAATATATATGGAGCTGATTATGTGATGCAAATGTCAAACTGTAAATCAGAATAATGTTGTTGATGTTTTACTGCCATTAGTGGTAATTTGAGATGGAAACTGCAGTTAATTGCTTGTATAAGTATGTTTTTGGAGTAGTATTGGGTAAATGGTCATTCTCAGGAAACAGTCCCAGTTGTGCTAGAAACATTGAAAGACCACCATCAGAACACCAGATTTGCGGAGAACCAGTAGTTTAGTTTTATTGACCCTATAGTGGAATATTATTTAAACCCTGTCACAGTTTGGAATGTACACTTAAAATTGGAATTGAAACCGGAGTAAATTTTGTTTGTATGACAGTTTAATTTTTTGTATACCTCTTTTAATAAGCAACTCATTGCTTTTCTCTTGACAGCTGTAATGCTGTAATGGAAATGTGTATTGGTTTGTGTGTGTGAGTATGAGTAACTTTGCGGACATGAGTTTGCAACACTTTTTCCATGTCTTTTGTCTATGATCACAATAACCATAATAGGTGCTTTGTTGTTGAATGTATTGTTCTGATGATAATATTCTGATTTCAAATAGTGATAAAAAATACAAAAGAGTGGAACAAATAAAAGTGCTTATTTACGCCACGCTAAGATTTGTGTTTATAAATTGGTTTTAAGTCAGCTTCAGTTCTTTTTCTCTATATCCTTTTATCCCTTTGGATTACACAAGACTCTCTCTTACCTCTGATGTTTCTTAGGGATAACAGAAAAACACAAGGAAACAAATACCGACATATTCAATAATACATGACAGCTTTGAGTGTTTGTACTCTGTTCTCTCTTAAGTCCTTCGCTGAGGAGGGAGGGAAGTGACAGTGCTAACGAAAGAGTGAAAACATTTAACTGGCATTTTCCTCCTCTGATTTACACTTGCTGCAGCTTGTCAGACATCCAATTATCCCTGTCCACTGGAGTCTGAATGGATGGCAGGTCAAAACCCATCAGCAGTCTATTATTACTATTGAATGCAATGAGAGTCATAAACAGATATGAAATGTTTTATGCGTTGTTAAATATGGTTAAAAGTAAATGTTGATGAGCGGGTTGATACTACATGATTCTGGAAATTGTGATATACATTTAGGCTATTATGTTACTAGAAAAATTGTTTATGTATGTATGTATGCATGTATGTTTCAGAATCACAATCAGAAAGAGCTTTATTGCAAGTATGTTTGCACACACAATGTATGTATGTATGTATGTATGTATGTATGTATGTATTAGGTGTGTGCGATATTGGCAAATCTCTATATTTTTTTTATAATGATAATTATGGGATTCTTTTGCTTTCATAACTTGAATTATAGATATGAATTATCAATAATGTCAGCTCGCACATCATTAAACAACAATTACGATATTATCATAGACGTTAAATATCGCACACCCCTAGTATGTATGTATGTATGTATTTAGCTTTGTATGCATGTATGTATGTATTTATTTGTGTGTTTGTGTGTTTATAATTGTATTAATAATTCTAATAATTAAGTAACAGTTATACATATATATTACTTACTTACTATAGTACTTACTTTTAATAATAATAATAATAATAGTAATAAAAAAGTAAAAATAATAATAATATGGTGCCTTTATCAAATTGCTGATTTTAAATGCTTAAAACAACCAATAAGCCACTTAATAGTGTCCATTACAGTGATTTTACTACAGTTATCAGGGTTTTGGAAACATCGTTGACAGTGTTAAACATCTACATTGTTTAATGCCTACCAACAGCCTTTCTTTATTTATTCATGTGTTGTGTATGTCCTGCTGTTTTTGACTCAACTGCACTGTATCTACTGTACACCAGTGTTTATGACTCCACTGGGGGTTTGTAATACAGCTATTGACATGCTAATGAGAGTGACCTAGAACTGCTGGTGACCTGGTTCATGGGCTCCGTGTTTGTGCTGTAGGAACCTCGAGAGAGAGAGAGAGAGAGAGAGAGAGAGAGAGAGAGAGAGAGGACTTTGATTAACCCACCAGCAACCACTCAATGCATCTATTGATGCACCTGTGTGTCTGTGAATGTGGTTTTGGATAGTGTGTCTGTACCGAAGCGTCTGTTTTAAAAGCAGACGGTCACCCTCTAACATTTATGAATGATTTTAAGAGGTTTACTTACCCAATTGAACTCTGTTTCTTACAGGAACTCTTAACCAAAATAACTGGGCAAAGAAATACCCATCATGCAACAATGCCAAACAGTCACCAATAAACATTGAAGAGAGCCTGGCGCAGGTCAAAATTCATTTCCAGAAGCTGAGATTAGAGGGATGGGCGGAAAAGACGTCAGACTCAACTACAGTAAAGAATGATGGGAAAACTGGTGAGAACAACTGTGCTTTTTAAATATTGCACAAATAATTTGATTTCAAATTTATTAAGTTCAATTTCTTTTCATTATTTTTAGAATATGCATATATATATATATTTATATTATTTCTTGTGAAATATAATGAAAATCGCTATTTTGTCAGAATACACAGATATAGTACGGAGCCCCTAAAGCAGGGTTCACCAATCTCGGTCCTGGAGGGCCGCTGTCCTGCAGAGTTTAGCTCAAACCCCAATTAAACACACCTGAACCAGCTAATCAAGGTCTCACTAGGCATACTAGAAACTTTCAAACAGGTGTGTTGGAGCTGGTTGGAGCTAAACTCTGCAGGGACAGCGGCCCTCCAGGTCCGAGATTGGTGAACCCTGCCCTAAAGGGACGTGGTGGTGAAAAAAATTGGGATGGGAGAAAAAAATATTTTTCAAATCTTTTGCATTTCCCCGAGAAACTTTGCGTTCCCTTGCAAAGATATTTGCGCTCCCTCGCAAAACTTCTGTGTTCCCTCGCAAAAACTGTTCACTCGGACAAACACTTGCTGTTTAATGTCCCGCTGGCAGTGTTTCAGACAGTTCTGCACGTTAGCAAAGGAGCGTTTCATAGTGTTTGAACTTGGACTCATATATAAAGAAGTGCGGTCAGTGAGTGCTTAACTCAAGGAGTTCAGTAAAGTCGGCAATATATTCACAGATTCGAATTTAATCTTATTTTATCTCTATTTGTCTTCTAATAACTCATGAGCTAAACTTAAAACACAAATGACACCTATTTACAGCTCGTTGTCTATTTAGCGATTCAATTTATAGAGATTGAATCTTCATAGAGATTCAATTTATATTCGAAAGCTCTTTTTTTGAGGGAAATTTGGTTGTAGCTCGTTGTCTACGTTATTATGATTGCAAATAGGTTTGTAAACATTTAGCTCACGAGTTATTTATCTGTGAAGTTCGAATCTGTGAATATATTGCCTCTCAAATATCTTTGTGAGGGAATGGAAAGTTTTGGGAGGAAATGCGAAAGTTTTGCGAGGGGAACACAAAAGATTTGAAAAATATGTATTTCTC
Organism: Abramis brama; assembly: GCF_963993115.1. Classification (NCBI taxonomy): domain Eukaryota; kingdom Metazoa; phylum Chordata; class Actinopteri; order Cypriniformes; family Leuciscidae; genus Abramis; species Abramis brama. Next base: position 19,352,998 of record NC_139982.1, on the reverse strand, counting down.
CCATCCCCTTTAGGGGCTCCATAAATATATTATAGCATCAATGGAGAAATGCTTTTTGTGGTCACATGGTCTGATCACATGACCTATGACCTCTTGGTAGACATTCATTCAAACATGAAAAAATCAGAAAATTCAGACTTGATGTGAATAGATATTAAGCGTTAATTTCTATAATGTGTTGTTTGTCTCCAGTGGCCATCGATGTGGGAGGAGAGTTTTATGTGAGTGGAGGGGGGCTCAGGTCCAAGTTTAAGGTGGGACGCATCACTTTTCACTGGGGCCTGTGCAACTCCTCCTCGGATGGTTCGGAGCACGGCATCAACGGAGACAAATTCCCCCTGGAGGTATTTTACTCTCACGTAATAAAATGATGTAAATTTAAATCAGTATTTGTTAATCAGGGTTAATTTAGGCTGGCTGACTACATTATACCTTACTTTTCATTCGAAGAGTGAATGTATGCAAATGCTGATTAGATATATTGTTTGTTTATGGTGCAGATGCAGATATATTGTTACGATGCAGATGTTTTCAGTGACCTCGATGAGGCCCTCAGAGAAGGAGGGAAGATCACAGCGTTGGCTGTGCTGTTTGAGGTAAGAATAGCAGCTCAAGTCATCTGGCTGTTTGTTTACACTGCAAAAGATAATTTCATTAAGTAAAAAAAAAAAATGACAGTCTTCAAAACCTCACCACACCCCCAGCCGGCATTTAGCTTGAGGTACGGAGCAGTTTCAGAAATACTCATCTTCACGGTTGTTCTGATGGGAAAGACTGACAGAGTGTAATCACAATGTGTTGCTAAACCTTCATAATATGTCGGCTTTCCCCTGAGGATAATTCATGCACAATAACATGAAGTTGTGCGCTTGCTTGTATATTGGGTTGTTCTGTCAGTTTAGTCCTGCATGTTTTGAAATTGAAGCTTGTGTGAACATGTCTTATTTTGAATGCAAATCGTTGTGGTTAAGATGTAAGGCAGCAAAATCTGATTATTTTCTAATGAAATGTCAAATCCGTTTAGTCAGAAGAGCCGAAAATAACATTGAAATGCTCAACAATCACATACATTTGTAGTGTTCAGGTGCCAACTTTCTTTTGGTCATATATTGTATCATGTATTTTGTTTATTATGCAGTTAATTAATGCTTCTCTCCATAGACAAGTACTGATGATAATGAAAATTACATGGCCATCATTGACGCAGTCAACAGTGTCAGCCGTTATGGTACGTTCAGTCTTCATATCTATATTTAAAGGCGTCATATTCCTAATTTTTCCGATATTTATCATGAAAATCCTGTTTTCCATGAGGCCCCTTTAAGCTCTTCCATGTCCAAAGGCCCTTAAAGTGACAGTTCAGTCAAAGAATCATTTTACTCATCCTCAAACCTGTATAACTTTCTTCTGTGGAACTTAAAAGCAGAAATTCTGACTGTGTTGGTCGCTCTTTTCCATAAAATTATACTAAATTTGAACCAAAGCTTTCAAGTTTCAAAAAGCACCATAAAAGTGGTCCATATGACTTATGCTCTATATTCTGGAGTCATACGATGGCTTAAATTCCTTTCTCCATAGAAGATAGAAAGTCATATGGGTTTGGAATGACATGAAGGTGGATAAATAATGACACAATTTTCATTTTGTGTGAACTTTTCCTGTTTTCTCTGGTCAGGAAAGAGCGGCCCCATCTCTCCGTTCACCCTGCAGGGTCTCCTGCCCAACTCCACGGAGAAGTACTTCATCTATAACGGCTCGCTGACCACTCCTCCCTGCTCTGAGACTGTCGAGTGGATCGTCTTCAAAAACACAGTGGCCATCTCAGATGTTCAGGTCAGCTTCATGGACAGTTTTTAACAGCATTGACCTGCTAGCACATATAACTGCATGTTTTATTTACAGATTTAAAGGGACCGTTCACCCAGTAAGGAACAATATATCATCGTGGACTAAGACTTTCAAGGTTCAAAAAGGACACAATTTTTGTCTTCTTAAACTTGAAAGCCTCAGTTACATTGCATTTGCTTGAAAAAGAGCAACCAGCACATTATTTAAAATGTCACCTTTTTGTGTTTCACTGAAGAAAGAAAGTCATATGGGTTTGGAACAGCTCTTTACTTAAAAGCTCTGACACAGCAGACGATAAACAGATTGTGGCAGGACCAGTGCATATAAAAGATGCATGTCTATGACAGACTGAAAGATGGTCAGACAAAAAGACTGCTAAACACAATTGCCTTATACCCACAAAACCATTTCACACATAAATAATGAAAATGACCTTGTTTTGACTAGTATAGTTCAATAAATAACTCAAAAGCTGCATTTTTTTGTTGTTGTACTTTTTAAAAGTAAACACTGGCAGCTAATGAGCTTAGTATGTTGTTTTGTAATTGAAACCCTGAGGCCATCGTCACCTGGAAGGATATTGTGACTGTATTTGTCATTTGGCGTCTGTTGCGCAACACTGACTCTATGTGACGCACACTCAGCTCCTGAAAACAGTTATCAAGAAATGGCACACACGCCCAAACATAACAGCTCAAACATCAATTTCAAGTGTTATTTTACTTTGACGTGTAGATCTGTTTCATTTCCTGTATGTACATTTACACTTCATTTGACATTTGCTTTCTTAGAAATCCATTCAATCATGTTCAATAATAATAATGCTAGCTGAGCTTTTTGACACTAAATACTAAGTTCGCACAAAAAGGATGCCAACTCCCTCCAGAAGAGGAAGACATCAACATTTTTGATTATTCTGATTGGATGCCACACATTCTAAAGCAAACTGTCATTAAATGGAATTAGAGGGAGTGAGCATGGAGTTACAAGTAACAAAAGACTGTAAATGCTTAAATACAGCCTTTGTAGTGTGTGTCATTCAGTCTGGGGCTGTTGCCCTCGAGTGGCAAGCAAGTCAATACAAGCTGCAGTTGAAACGCATGGTGAAAGCAGGAGCTTTACCGCAAGGTAACATACCTACTCCTGATGACATCACAATGGGAATGACATTGACTCACACACATTAAAGAGAAGCTTTGATGTCCACACAATGGAGGACATCTCGTCTCTGGGCTACACTGTGTTTTCTTTAAGGTTGAATAAAAACTGTGTCTTATAGATTTGAATGTATGGATATTCAATAGTTCTGTCTTAGCTAGGTAAGTTCAAGCTTCATAGTACTGTAAGGTTGTAAATGGGATCACACCAGTTTATCATCTTTGCCAACTTTTCCCAAATCACGGAAGTGACCTCGACGTACGGGTTAGCGGTAGCATAAGCCATCAGGCAAGTGTTATTTAAATAAACTCCTGATGTACTTATACAAACTTTCCAATGCCTCGTTTTATGACTACAGAACCTATTTGTACTACTGTAGAAGTTTGGTACCATTCCGGGCATTATTAGTGGGGTAATTTACGAGATACATCCTTGGATCCATTAGCGCCTGCACTAAGCCATTCGGCTGATTTCTCTAAATAAGCTCTAACTTTAATAATGTTCGACCAAGGGAAAAAAAAGCTTCTGAGGGTGTGTTTGGCTCGAGGTCATGGTGCAAAGGACCCTAGGTTGAAATTACTCCGAACCATCCCTTTAGGGAACAAACAAGACTGGTTTCATGAGTGTGTAAGTGAATCATTCACTCAACCGACTTTCAGGAACACGAATGTGTGTTGCTCAGAGCAGCTGTTCATTTGTCTGTGGCTTTGTTTGGAACTACTTTCATAGCCAAAATAGACAAAGTAAGGGGCCATTCAAGTGTGGTCAAAAACGCGAGACCCAAATCAGTAGAATGGAACAATGCAAGGTCTACACAGCGGCCAAACATGTCTGTCTAGCACAAGTTTACATAGAAAACAATGGAAAAGCAGCGCAGTGAAGTGCAGAAAAGAGTTCTGTGTGAACGGTTCCTAACTGGCAATATCAAATGTCTAAAATGTAAGTTAATTAATATCAGCTTCTTGTTTGTTGAGCTGTTGTGCAAAAGCAATACCATAGTGGTTATCGCGCCCTTGGTCTGAACACTGACACGGCAAATATTCAGACAACCAGCAATTTTGCCTACTAACAGTCAGTCAAATGAAGGTGTTATGAAGAGTATTTGTCGGCTGCTTTTCTATTTTAAACCCCTTCGGAAACAGTTTTGTTGTCTAATCCGTGTCCCCGTATGTGTTCACAGCTGGAGATGTTCTGTGAGGTGATGACCATGCAGCAGGCTGGATATGTCATGCTTATGGATTACCTGCAGAATAACTACAGAGAGCAGCAGGAGCAATTCATGGGACAAGTCTTCTCATCCTACACTGGCGTCGAGGAGGTCCACACTCCTAGTACGTACTTCACAAACACACATACATGCGTAAACAAACTAGGGTAGCATGTGTCTGGGATCGTACATTCTTAAGGTCTTAAATCAGTCTGGCAGTTTGAGGGTCATGGATCCAATTAGCCTCCAACACGATTCTAATCCCAAACAACTGCTTCTCAATTAAATAAGGTTTCTATTTTTATACAACGAAGCCCTCTAGACATTTTCCTACTTTCTATTTATGAATAAAGACAGACATTTGGCCCATTTTTAGCCATACGCAATGCTTTCATGGCCCTTTTAGGGATGATTCCCACTCATTTCACAGCGTTTTCATCACTAATTCATAGATCTAAAATGGTTTTAACAATCCATCAAAAGGCTGTGGTTATTTATTGCTTTATTTTATATACAATGTAAATATCGTCACCCTCAAGGTTTTTGGATTCTTGTTATTGTTGAAAAACTACCACTGTCTAAACGTAGATTTTTTCTAACATTATATTATATAGTTTAAATTTAAGATATAGATTTTGTAACATAAAAGGACTTTTAATGTGGTTGCAGGAAATGAGATGTTTCACAAATCTATTACTCAGTTCGACCTGTTCATTTTAAAACACCGCTTACAGATCCGTACTGGCTTGCTCTCAGACTTTCCGCTTTAGCAGATCGTTGATGGAACATCGATGCCCCCATTTCAGATTCCTCCGCTACAGGGCGAACTCTGTAGGGTTGAGAATCACTGGCACGTGGGAGTTGTTTTTACAGAGAACATCGGCAATGGAAAATGTCCCACTTGTGTCCTTCCTTTCAAACATATATACAATATATATACTCTCCAACCTGTGTTTTAGCTTAAATCAGCGCCTGGGACATGTCATTTTACAGCCTTAATGCTGCATTATTACTTTGTAAAGACTCACAGATTACTTGCGACTTCATTTAAACCTCAGGAAATATGAAATGTGAGGGCAGATTTCAGGGCCAATATTTACGCTCATCAGTTTGGATTATTGATACTCTTTGTAGTTTTCCGTAAGTTTTTCATTATATATACTGTATGTATCCTTCATATACCGAGTGACTGGTGAAATCTCTGACTAGCATAAGCTGAAAGCAGCCAGGCAAACCAGATTTACTTACTGTAACCTCTCTTTCACTGTGCTCGCCGTATTAACAATGTTTACTCACTACTATTCTCTCACATCAATCTCTGTCTCTCTGGCTCACGTATCAAAACATTTTTGAGTTGCTAGGAAACTGTCTTTTTCTGTTTGCCCCTTCACTTGCACCGGCTGAATTCAGTTCAAACCCGTAAATGCATCTGGTTGTTCAGATACTGTATCCCATACTGTATATGCTTCCTAATGGATAGGGAAGTTTGGGATAGAGCAATAAATGACATAAGGAGTGAAGAGAGCGTTTAACATGACATCAAACCAGAATAGTGTAAATTTGAACTCATAATATATGAGAAATACAGACTTACAAAGTTTCACATATATTCTGCCACAAATTAAACTTGCACAGATTACACACATTATTGTACAGTTTTCTTTCTTTAAAAAGAGAGAGAGAAAAAAAGAGATTAATCAAAATTACTTTTATAGGGTTAACAAAAATAATAATTTGAAAGTACTTCTTGAAAATCTTTTAAAGTCCCCCTGTGGCAAAAATCAAGCTTTTAAATGTTGTTTATATGTCTATGTGGTGTTACCATGTACAAATTTATAAGCCATCATCATTGCTGAGTATTTTCTCCTTAAAACGGCAGTGAACCAAAGACCAAAGACTCAAAAACGCGGTTTGAAATCGCTGGTGTTTCTGACGTCACAAACTATCTTATAACCAATCACGAGCTGGTGTGAGTGAGTGGAGGCGAGGCTTAATTTGCATATTCATAGAACCACATATACTAAATAAGGCAAGGGTATAGAGTTACATTCAAGCTATTTTAAGGCATGAATAATTTACATTTACAGTAATAAACATTTAAATAAGTAATTTTGGTGATCAAAGATGAGTTTTAAGGGATACAATTATTGACTACATGGGGACTTTAAGTAGGCCTACTTTGGTTGGGAATCAACTGGTTTAGTAGACAGATTGTTTCATCTTTTTGGGCGCTTTCTGCCCTCTTGTGTTAGAAACTGAGTGCCGGTGGTAGATGAGAAATATTACACATCAGTACACTTTGTTATTGAGAACTCTGAGGGTGATGAATATTAAGTGGATTTAAGTAAACCATTGTTAAACCAGGTCATAACTTAACCCAATAAGTGAAGCCTCAGAAATGCTTAATCTGAGTAAATTAATACTTTTATTCAGAAAGGACACATTAAATTGTTCTGAAGTGACATGACATGTATAACGTTACAAAAGATTTAGAAATCAAATTAATTTCATTTTAAAATATATTAAACTATATTTCACAATATTACTGTTTTCACAGTGTTTTTGATCAAAAGCTCAGCTGTGCATGAGATGTTCTTTTGAACGGTAGTGTTCAAACGGGGTTCAGTATAGAAAATAATATATAGAAAAAGGAATTAATTTAAACTAAATACATAAAATGATCCTATGATGGGAACACCTAAAAGCTTGTACTGATATGAAGTGTCAGGCAGAACCCTTTTAGGTTCTATATAGAACCTTTTCTTCTAAGATAGTATGGATATTTATTTTAGATATTGCATTGTATTTACAGCCATCTTTTCACCTGGCACCAATGTTTAGTATAACATTGTGTGTTTGCTGTCATAGTTTGCAGTTCAGAGCCGGAGAACGTGCAGGTCAACCCTCATAATTACACCAGTATGCTTGTAATCTGGGAGAGGCCGCGTGCCGTCTACGACGCGAACATAGAGAGATACTCCGTCACCTACCGGCCGGCCCAGGGCGATGATGAATCTGCATTAGAGTACTTGACTGATGGAGACCAGGACGTGGTAATTCTTTAACTTTTTTCCATAAACGTCAAATGAATCTTTAAAATCAGGCCTATATCGTGAAGGTCACCTTTCCGTATTTCACCTCCTGTATGTTTCATTTTATATGCAACAGAATAATGCAAATCAATTATGATGATTTTTTTTTCACCACCAGGGGGCGATCATTCAGGACCTGGTGGCCAACACCAGTTACATGGTGCAGGTTGTTGCCGTGTGCACCAATGGTCTGTATGGCAGAGTGAGTGACCAGCTGACAGTGGACATTCCCCTGGATGATCCTGGTAAGACCAATCGCGCCCGCCGCCCTCGCATCCGTGGACAATAAGTTTAAAACACTCATATCCCACTGCAAATGTTAGACAAAAGCCAAATGCTTCATACTGTAGATTGATCCTTTGCAAACCAGTTACCTTGTCCAGAAAATTATGTGGTGCCATTTAAGACTTGAATGGACAGAATCCTTGAGTGGTTTACAGCTTTTAGCCAGAAACAAACTTTACACAAGTACACGTTTTTATGTAAACAGAGATCTGAATGCTTGACCTATGCATTGTAAGTGCATGCTCAGATTGAACATACAGTTTATGCTAATGTACAGTTTTCTCTGGGTATTAAAGACTTACTTGGGTCTGACACATTTCAGATCGCAGAAAAACACACTTGAGTTTGCTTAGCCAGTTTTTGTTCACGTACTTGCATAGGGTGGGTTTTGGAATGAAATCCAGTACTGTAATGAATAATGTTATATCAATGTTATACCCAAATTGATTTCACATTTAGCTGACAATTTCAGTGGAATATTTTAACTTATTATAAAATAAATTTTGATCTTTTAATGAATTTATATTTATTTCAATCTTTTAATTAACTTCAACTTAGACATATAGTAACTTCAACTTCAACTATATATGTAGTAGACTTTTTTGTCTTTGTCAGTGTTCTTTGGGTGTCTTTTCCTTGTTTCTCTGTCTGTCTATCTTCTACTTTGTCGTCACTATCTGCATTTTGAATTTCCTTCTATATTGATTTTTTATCGGTCTCTCACAGATATGCATGTTTTCAATGGATAATTTGTGCTTTTTGTGTTCTTTTATAATTCATTGGAATGTTGGGACGTATGTATTGAGCTTACTGATTTATAATAAACGTATCTGTCTCGCTGAAAGTCCCTGTCATTATATTTCAGTGTTCATGAATATATGTGTTGTCACAAGACATTTTTTCATGATTATATGAAAATGTTTAAAAGTGGATTGGGTTTACATCAGTGAAATGGGCCCAGTCTATCTGATAAAATCATACATGTTCTACCTTTTAATGTTTCCATGCTTCACAAACCGATCTTGTCCACATATCACAAAATCTCTGGGGTCTTTTCCACCATTTTGTGTCATTGAGCTTGATCCCATGACAGGTAAGAGCCTGCAATAGATTGTAAGCTCTCTCCATCTTTGTGTGTTGGGAGCCTTTTTAATGCATGAAGGTGTCAACTTTCCTGTCGTGTGATATAATGTGTGTGATCAAAAACCTCTGACCCAGAGATTGCTCCTTTTTGCACTCTTTGTATCAAAGAATGACCTAAACAAATGCCCTATTTGGTGACCTTTCCTTCCTTCTCAACCTCTGTACTCTCAACCTTAACAGAGAATACCAAATGCCAAAAATGTCCCTTTTGTGTGTGATTGAATACACATTGAAAACCAATTTGTGCTTTCAACTTTTGTTCCCCAAGCATGCAAGTTTCTTTGCCTATTAAGGATAAAATTATAAACAGACTGATTTTCCAATATATCTGAGGTGTGTGTTTATGTACGTCTAATGTGAAACTGTTATTTTGAAATTCTTTTATTAATGCAAATATTTAAAATGGTCACTATTGTATATATAAGTTATTGTAACTTGTTATAAAGAGTTATGATACATTATCTGTAGCTGTCCTGTGAATCTTTCACTCATACCATATTTTAACTCTTTTATGTTTGGTTTATTTTCAGATGCAGACAATGAAGCTGTATCATTTGAATATGACGAAGAGGTAACTATGTCAATGCTACTTTAGTGCATAGTTTGTTCAGTGTTTTTGGTTTCTACGACAGAACTAAATACATGGCTTCTCTTTCTGTCCATCTCTTTCTCCTATTTTAGGAAGAATATCACATCAACCCCGTTTTGATCAGACCCGATACAAATCAGCTTCCATATCCTTTCCAAACCACCACAACCAGCCCCAGAGTTACTTCAACAGAGCGCCCGGTCCATCCAGTCGTTAAGACAACACCAAGGACTCATGAAAGAAGACTCCCGGTGGAAGACTCGCAGAAGACTCACGATCATCATATTCCAGTGATATACACGGATAAACCTACAGTGAAATACACAGACCAACCTACCACCCCTGCAACCATAACCACCACAGTTGTTGTAGATGTACACACCACTAGACCAGATAGTTATAGTGTTGTAGCAGGTGTATCCTCAGAGTCTGAAGGCCGAAGCAGTACCTTTACAGGTTTTACAGGAAGTGTCACCCGTAAAACAAGTGTCACCCCTAAAACAAGTGTCACCTCTGAAACAAGTGTCACCTCTGAAACAAGTGTCACCTCTGAAACAAGTGTCACCCCTGAAACAAGTGTCACCTCTGAAACAAGTGTCACCTCTGAAACAAGTGGAACCCTTGAAACATTTGTAACATCAGCTCCGATAGACATTTCGGGGGTTGAGGAAGTGACTCGACCTGTAACTGACTCAGACAGTTATGGGGATAGTTCAGTGACTGTAGCCCTGTTGCCTGAAATCCCAATGGAATCAACTTCCTCTACCTTCCCCCCTGAGGTCCCTCTGTGGCCTACAACTGCTAGCTTGCCTTTTCCAACCACTGCCGCTTTCAGCACTGTTCTGTCGCAGACCACCCAGCCGGTGTCTAATGGTGAGAGCGCCTCGTATGCCCCCTCTGTATCTGACACTTTGTCCTACATGCATGCAAGTCCTGTGTCCCCCTACTCCTTAAGCAGTGTGTTGTCTGAGCCCTTCCCTGACTGGGACATCCCGTACACTGTTTCCGTGCTGGTGTCTGGTGGTGCACAGTCTATCACCCCTTCCCCTTCCTACCCTACCCTATTCCTCACCGGCTCTGTGTCTTATTTAGACATGGAGCCTGTCTCTAGTGGTGGTTGTAATGATGATGATGGTGATGATGATGTTTTGTCTGGGTCCTTCTCGGCTGACCCCCAGTGTAGAAGTACTCTTCCCCCTCAAACGTTACCAGAAGCGACTGCTTCGGTTGTCTCCATGCAGCCAAACTTTGAACATGACATTTTACACCCCTCTGAGCGCCCCAGTACTGTCTCCATGCTGAGTACTCTTGCATATCTCCAGCCTTCGGTTCCTGTATCTAGAGACTACTCTTTGATGATGACAACCCTTGACTCTGATGCTTCACTCTCAGGTAGCATTGGGGTCTCTTGCCTGCCGATGGAGTGCGTAGATTCTTCTCTAGTAGCTCCTACTTTTAGTCAAGACAGTGGTGCATCTAGTGAAATCTCTTTGCATGCCTCTCCAAACATCCTGCTGCCCTCTGCTACTTCGGGATTTTCCCCTTGTAGTGATCTCTCGGGAGACCTATCTAGTCCTGTAGATCTAGATTCATTTCTGTCCACCTCCAGCACTGGTACTCCTCTGTGCAGCAACGCAGAATTGGACCTTCGTGCCGAGGCTCTTTTGTCTTCTCTTCCCTTTTCCACCAAGCCTTCTAGTGACCTCAGCATTTCTGTTGCAGCCACCGTCAGCAGCGTTGCGCAAAGTGCAATCGGACAGTCACAGGGAGCACCTACTCCCATAAGATCTTCAACCATTGCGTCAACCTCTACTCCAGTATTCAGATCCATACCTACTCCTGTGATGACTCCAACCCTTGCGCCAACCTCTGCCCCAGAATCCATCTCTGTGGTTGTCCCTGTTGTGCCCCCAACCGTTGCACTTTCCTCTGCTCCAGAGTCCAGTTCCATTCCCACACACTCTGCCGATGGGCAGCTGGAGAACAGTGCCTCGGGCTGGGCCCTTGATTTAGATTGGGGCCAGAGCTCAGCATCTGGAGATGAGAGCGTCATCCCATATATCACCACTGCCTCTCCTACAGAGGTACCTCCTAATGAGACGGATGATGGGAATGAGGAGCACTCTTCCTCCTTCTACTTCGAGGGTGAGAACGGGACAGAGAGTGAAGCTACAGACTTCAGGGTCACCCTGCGGCCCAGTCCGTCCTGGACTCTACGAGGAAGTGGGGAAGAGGAGAGCGGATCAGGTGAAAACCTCACCGATAATGAGACGTCTTCAGACTTCAGTATTCCAGAGCGCACTGAGAGGGATTCAGAAGAGGAACCAGTGGAAGGTAAAGCTCTCGGTTACTGGCGTCCATTCCTGAAGGTGCTTCTTGATTTAGCCATGCTCAGTGAAGTTTGATCAGTGAATCATCAGTGAAGAGTTTTGAAGTTCCTGAAAACTCTTGGTTCGAGGACAACTAATCCATCCTAAATAATGAATGCCATAATCCCCCACAAATGTAACCTAAACAACTAAAACCTCATCCAGAAAGTATTAGTTCGCTGGGAAGGTAAGATTTGAAGAGCTCACTACAGCGTCCTTAATTAACGTATGCATCAAAGCTTTTGACAAGTTAGGCTTAATGCCATAAAATGTGCTACTAAAGAACCATCATCTTAATCAGAAAATCCCATCATCACAATATGTGTCTTATTCCTAGTCCCATGTGATTCCTGTGTTCTGTGTTGTCTTGCATGTTGTTCATGTGATTATTTGCTAAAAAAGTGTATTAGCATGCTCACTCCTGTCATCAGAAACATACCAACAGCATGTTTTCCATCTCAAGTCGAATCCATGTTACCTGGTTACATACACATTTAGCCTTTACTGTAGCCATTTGCTAATGGGATCAATTAGTAGATTCATCAAGCGTTATATGATAGAAAGTCTGAATAGCAAATTAAACCGCATGGAGGCTTAGCATCTGAGCTAAGATTTGGTTTAGCTCTGGGAAACAACAACAACAACCGCCTAAATTATTTTTGTTTGCCGATTCCTCCATCGTATAACATTTTACTGCTTGTCCAGCAGAGGGCAGCAAAACTCTTATATGTAGTCACTAGTAAGTGACAGCTGGCAGTGGCAGCATTGTGTTTTGGCTGGGATGCTGAGGTCATCTCAGACAGTCCTAGGCCAAGTCTTAATCTCTCAAACGTGTCTGTCTGCAATGAATTATGACCTGTGAACTCTTTAGCTTCTTAGTGTCAGACCAACTCAAAACACATTTCTGATGGAATAGATTAAGTGGTGCTATGCCAATCCTTATGGGTGACATACTGATTATAGGGTCTTTAAGAATCAAAGAGAAACTGAGTCAATATCCTTGACCTCAGTATCATGGTAAAGGACAAAAGGTGTTTTGTTTTGACAATTTATTTATTTTTACAAATTTTAACTACAAAATAGTACCTTTACCAGAGGTCTTTACCATTAGATATTCATTCATTGTTTAATCATTTGTATACAATTTTAAAATCAAAGCCTTTTTTATTTATTGACTTATTTTCCTCAGTTACTCCATGTCTTAAGGCGTACTGGTTTGCAAATGATGTCACTTCAGTGCTATAGTAAGATTAACCTGAATTTTTATTACAATTTACATGAAGTGGAATAGTTCCACTTGACTTCAAGGTGTGTAAAAAACACATTTTACAAGGTGAGTTTTTTATTCCAGTGTATATCATACATTTTTATTGTTAATTAGTCTTTTAATGAGTCTGATAGGATACTGAATGTCCTGTTTCTAAAAGAACATTGATTATTGATAATGCTCTGATCAGAGGAGGGTGTTTTTTAACTCATAGACGCCAGTAACAGCAGTCATGAGTCGCGGGTGGCCTTGTCGAGCAGCATTGAGCGGCAGAAGGCTGTGGTTCCTCTGGCTGTGGTCTCCACCCTCACTTTCCTGGGTCTCATTGTTTTGATTGGCATTTTTATCTACTGGAGGTAAGTCTTATAGGTAACAGCATCTTCACAAAACAATTTCAGCACAGTTGTACTCCATAATAGTGATATATTAAATAATATTAAACTATATTTAATATAGAATTGTATATTTATACATTTATTTATACATTGTATATTAAAAATCTATTTTATATATATATATATATATATATATATATATATATATATATATATATATATATATATATATATATATATATATATACACTCACCTAAAGGATTATTAGGAACACCATACTAATACTGTGTTTGACCCCCTTTCGCCTTCAGAACTGCCTTAATTCTACATGGCATTGATTCAACAAGGTGCTGAAAGCATTCTTTAGAAATGTTGGCCCATATTGATAGGATAGCATCTTGCAGTTGATGGAGATTTGTGGGATGCACATCCAGGGCACGAAGCTCCCGTTCCACCACATCCCAAAGATGCTCTATTGGGTTGAGATCTGGTGACTGTGGGGGCCATTTTAGTACAGTGAACTCATTGTCATGTTCAAGAAACCAATTTGAAATGATTCAAGCTTTGTGACATGGTGCATTATCCTGCTGGAAGTAGCCATCAGAGGATGGGTACATGGTGGTCATAAAGGGATGGACATGGTCAGAAACAATGCTCAGGTAGGCCGTGGCATTTAAACGATGCCCAATTGGCACTAAGGGGCCTAAAGTGTGCCAAGAAAACATCCCCCACACCATTACACCACCACCACCAGCCTGCACAGTGGTAACAAGGCATGATGGATCCATGTTCTCATTCTGTTTACGCCAAATTCTGACTCTACCATCTGAATGTCTCAACAGAAATCGAGACTCATCAGACCAGGCAACATTTTTCCAGTCTTCAACTGTCCAATTTTGGTGAGCTCGTGCAAATTGTAGCCTCTTTTTCCTATTTGTAGTGGAGATGAGTGGTACCCGGTGGGGTCTTCTGCTGTTGTAGCCCATCCGCCTCAAGGTTGTGCGTGTTGTGGCTTCACAAATGCTTTGCTGCATACCTCGGTTGTAACGAGTGGTTATTTCAGTCAAAGTTGCTCTTCTATCAGCTTGAATCAGTCGGCCCATTCTCCTCTGACCTCTAGCATCAACAAGGCATTTTTGCCCACAGGACTGCCGCATACTGGATGTTTTTCCCTTTTCACACCATTCTTTGTAAACCCTAGAAATGGTTGTGCATGAAAATCCCAGTAACTGAGCAGATTGTGAAATACTCAGACCGGCCCGTCTGGCACCAACAACCATGCCACGCTCAAAATTGCTTATATCACCTTTCTTCCCATTCTGACATTCAGTTTGGAGTTCAGGAGAATTGTCTTGACCAGGACCACACCCCTAAATGCATTGAAGCAACTGCCATGTGATTGGTTGATTAGATAATTGCATTAATGAGAAATTGAACAGGTGTTCCTAATAATCCTTTAGGTGAGTGTATATATGAAGAGTTCAGATGCAAAAGCCTCTAAGTGCCATCTGAAAATTTCTTCTAGAATGATAATTTTTTATCAAGCTTGTATATTTAAATTCAGTAATTTCACTTAAATGACAATGAATAGGTAAATCTGAACTCTTCATACATATATATATATATATATATATATATATATATATAATGTTCTCTATAATTTTATGACAGACTTGCACTGCACATGTTGTACTTAACAGTATTTTCCTTTTTTGAAGTGATTCCAATCATATTTCAAGCAATTCAAAACCATCATGGTGAACAGTGCGCATCTGAAGTGTCTCAGCTGAAGGAAATAATCCATTATTTATCGGCTTTAATATATTGGCCAAATTGTTTTATTGTCTCGATAACGATAAAAACATTAAAAAAAACATAAAAAATGTACATATATCGGCCAATTCCGATATGGTGGCCGATATATTGTTTATCCCTAATATATATATATATATATATATATGTGTATGTATGTATGTATGTATGTATGTATATATATATATATTGCTGACAATTAAAATGATTAAAGAATAGTTTCATAATATTTTTGACATAATAATAAAATATATTATATATTATATTATTATTACGAATAAAAGCAGCTATTTCAAGCAAGCTTTTTTGTAAACTCTGTTTTGGCATTGGTCATGCAAAGCTGACTTGGACCGGCAATGAAAACAAAAATACACTTCCTCTGAGACAGCTGCTCATGATTTCCATCATATTGTTACTAATCCATAATCATAACAATCGTCGATAAGGAGGAGAAGGGGGAGCAGTGTGGCCCCATGAGAAGCGTGTTGTCTGTCTGTGAATGGGGGTCTAATCTTGGGCACAGACCCAATCTCACACCCACCGGGTGAGGGACCACCTCAAAGGGAAGCAAGATAAACAAGCCATGATGTGGCGGTGGTGTGTGTGTGTGAAACCGGCCAGAATTCCCACCAAAGCGATAAAAATGGTCCTTCCACACCAGGATGGAATTCTGCAATCCTGTTTTCCTTCAAATATTCCCAACCGTGAAATAAGCAACTTTGGCAATCCCATCAAGAACATGTCTCGGATGTGTAAACAGTTTAGCAGCACGAGATTGTACATTTCTCATTCCGACGTGCCTCTTGACCCTTCAACATATTGCTCATGTTTGACTTTTTGTTGTTACACCGTGAAGATTGCGAGGAGATTAAATCGGTAATCTTGGAGCTGGTGATTAAATCTCCGATATGCTGATCTGTTGTTTGTGGGCCTACAGGGAACACATGCTGCCAGGCTGGAGAAAGAACCTCCACGTGATTATGTTCAACACGACCAAGTCATGTTCATGTCTTGTTAGTGCAGCCGTGGGTGGTTCAATCTCAGCAGAACACGGGCATGTACGACTGCTTGTCCATCTGTAGCTACATGGTGCTCATTTGGAGAGCAGACAGATGCGCACTTAATGGGACGTCTTGAAACGTTAGCGCTAAATCTGTGTCGGCCATCGTTGTGCTCACTAATCCCTTCCGAGAAGTTACGTTTTAGACAAAACAGCTTCCGGTTAAGGAAGTCCTCTGAGTGATCCTGTTAAAAACGTGTTGTGGATTAGATTAAATATGGTTTTTGTGTTTATTTTTTAAGCTTGGAGTTCAGTCTCAACCACATATGTGGATAAAACACAACAACACGCAAATAATCCAAGCTTGTGTGTGAGAACCATGTATTTTTTCATGTGTTTTTATTAACTTTGTGTTAAGGAATAGTACATCCATTTTACATGCTATTCAGTCAACAGTACTTCTCTTACATAAAGTGTTGGTGTAGAAAAAGTGTTTAATGCCGTTGCAGGAAATGTTTTCAGACTGCTCATTTCTACATTGAAGACAGCACATCACCCAGAGTGATTTCCTCTTCACCAATGCTGAGCCCTACAGGTAACACACACACACTTTTTCAGAATCATAACAGGGACTTTCTGTTGATACTATATCTTATCTGTTCATTTATATAAAAAAAAAAAAAATTGCATGTCATGTATACTCAATGACTTAAAGGCACAATATGTAACTTTTTTGCTTTAAAAATAGCAAAAATCACTATATCTATGTTATATATTTTTTTTAGTTGTGTACTTAAATTATCCCGACTGTTTCCAACAACTTTCAAACCAGGAGAAATTTGTAATTTAATTCGAAGACACGTCCCGTTTCTTTATTTCCGTTTTGTCGCCGTCAATGGCGTCATATCCGCGTTGTCCCTGGTTTCCGCTCGTACTGCCATAGCAACCAGAGCCCTCTGATAGTAACCAAAGCGACTGACGCGGACAACTTTGTAGTTCGCAATGTCTATTTGCACGCTGTTGTTGTTTCGTTTAAACATTATGGACCATGGCATGGAGACTTTGGATAAAAAAGGAGAACTAAAACGAGAATCAATGTCAGCGCGGTGTTTTCGAGATGCCGAGAGCTCCCATAGACAGTATATAAACGAGAGCTGCACGTCCGAGACTTTGACCGCTCCTACATGTACTTTATTAAACAGGTGAGCACATTTACATAAAACTAATCAATGTTATATAGTTCAACAATGATAAAATGTATGAATATGTTGATAATGTTATATAGTAATGTTGATCTAGCTTACTGATAGTCTCATACAGACAGACTAACGTTAACACATACATTTCAACACATTTAAATGCAGTTTAGTGTGCTAGTGTAATGTTAGACCAAGTGAAACAGCGCTGCGTTACCTCACAAGTTTAATTTGTCTAATAAACTGACTTGTGAGTTGTAATTCTGCACTTGCGTGTAGTTCGGTAGAATGAAATGTCCATATTCCTTTTATATCCGCGGGACTCGCGTCGCGTGTGGAGCTGATAGCTGTCTCTTAGCAATCACGAACTGCTTCATATCACAGTCATGATAAAAGCATCGATGTATTCAGTCATCCATAAACATTATTAGATCAGTCGGCTTGACGTTGACGACAAGATCCATAATTCTTAGCAAATGTTGCGTCATCAAACTACGCCTTTGTTATTGTAAAGAGGTTAGCGACCCCTAGTGGCAAAAAATTCCATACTGTACGTTTAACTACACCTCTTCAATGATAAGCACAATACACAGTTCTGAAATAATTGTAATATTTGTTGGGGGGAATAAAGTTTGAATTGTCATGGTGGTGCATAATATCATTTGATATAATAAAGAAAAATAAATAAAAGAAAACCTAACAAATATATAACAAATATTTTAAAAAAAATGCACATATTTGAACATTTTGTCATGTCACCAACATGCAGGGAAAAAAATTATAATCATGATATCATAGATATCTTTTTTTTTGGCCACATGACATTTTTGGTTCCCACAATGTAGGCAAAAACTGACCAACATATAAATTAATCTGGCCATAAACAGGTTTTTTCACATTATTGTTAGCCAGTAATGTCATTTCTCTGATCAGTGTACGCCATAAATGCTTTTCAATGCTATTTTTTTGTCATTAGTGATTGTATTTTGCACTTCCAGGTGAACATGAACCCCAGTCAGTAAAGCAATTTGTAAAGCATGTGACTGACCTTCACAACACCAACTCATTTTCCCGAGAGTTTGAGGTTTGTATCCCATCATCCCCCTCTGTTTTGACACTCCTCAAGGGACAGCTGTCTCGTACGAGCCTTGATCAATGTGTCATTAAGGCATGTCTTATAAATGAATTGTTTGGTTCGCTCAGGCACGATTATGCTGTTTCTATCCATTCATGCATGAACCAGGTTGTTGATAATGCATCTGAGTTATAATTAGGTCAGCTCTATATTCCAGTCAGGTGCACAAAAAGACCCGGTTTCATCTTAATTAACATCAATCAGTGTCAGATAGTACATTCTCACCATAACATTCATTTATTCACACTTGATTAGATCACTCAAAAATCAAGCAAGCTTTAATTGGACACAAACAAGGCAGTAAACTTGTTAGTTCTTGTCATAAGTGATACCTATGAAAAAGTGATGGATGTGTTTCATAAGTTTCGTGCACAAGTTCATAACGCTTTTTGTGTTATGCTGAGGCTGAATTAAAGTTTATTCTCCACACACCCACTAGTGATACGTGTTTTGTGGCAAGCTAAAACTTACACAATGCAAACTGTAGTGTTTAAATGCAAGTTCTGTTCAATCCATGACAGAACGGCTTTGGATTCTGTCCATTTTGATTGATCATAATTGATATTTGTGGCTACGTTCATTCATACAGCAGTGAAAAAGATTCCCGAAAATTTTGTGGTATTCCTTTATTATTTTGACTCACTGTAACTCTAACAGAAATGCAGAACAAAAAGTGAATCATTCGCTGGATCAAACCAAAACCTCAATTGACAGTTAATTTCATAAGAAAAGTATTTTAAAAAAAGACTTCATTTGGGTATATTTCCACGTTTTTGAATTTTTAAATATTGAAGAAAAAGATTTGAAAGATTTTTTAAGAAATTAAGACTCTTTCTGGCTCAGAGAAAAAAGCTACTTGTAACTTCTTGTAATTGCAACTTTATATCTCGAAATTGTAACATTATATCTCACAATTGTAGCTTTATTTCACAATTGCAATTATTTCTCATAATTTCGATGTTATGTCTAACAATTATTTATAAGAAGTCTGGCTCAGAGAAAAAAGCTACTTGTAACTTCTTGTAATTGCAACTTTATATCTCATAATTGCAATTATTTCTCATAATTGCATCTTTATGTCTCACAATTAGACTTTACTTCTCATAGTTGTGACTTTATATCTCACAATTGCAGCTTTATTTCTCAATTGCAACTTTATTTCTTGTAATTATGAATTTGTATCTCAAAATTGCAACTTTTTTCTTAAAGTTGTATCGCTCTATTGACCAATCAGCATCCAGTACTGAAACTTGTAGGCAATTAGCATAATTAAAATGAACAGAATCCAACCCAGACTGTCAGTGCTTTTGCTTTAATCTGTTTTGTTTATCAATGGTGCCTGGTTTGTTATTATATTTCATTGCTTTTCACATTCTCACCCCCCCATTAGATATTGAAAGAGTATTTTGAGGTAAGCTACATCTCCCTTTAATTTGTTTGCTTTTGATAGCTTTAGCATGTATTTGTGATGCTCACTTGTCTGCATCTTTTGTGAAAAGTCTTTGACCGTGTCTTTGGTGTTTGGTTATTGGAATAGAGGATTGTTTGTGTGTTTTTTTTAGGAAGTTCAGACATGCACCGTGGACCTTGGAACAACTACGGACTGTTCCAGCCATCCGGACAATAAGAACAAGAACCGATACGTCAACATTTTAGCCTGTGAGAACCACTGTCACAATATATGAGCATTAGATGTATGTAGATCTGATCTAAAATGGTCATTTCTTGGATTTCATCCCTTAGATGACCACACCAGAGTGCGACTCGCACCCCTGAACGACAAAGACGGAAGAAGCGGAGGAGACTATATAAACGCCAACTACGTGGATGTAAGTTGAAGCATTACAATGCAGGCATATCATGATAATTGTATTATTATTTAATCAGCGAGGCATGCCTACCTCAAAGTGCAACTGTTTAACTAGCAGATATGATTAAAACACTTAAAAAGCAATGCTGATTTGCTATTGATTTAATCTTGGAAAGTCAGGCATGGTGTCAGCTCGAGTGTGAGAAAATATTTGGAGCCACTATGGAAAGATTGTGTCACCTGAGATGTTCTTTCAAAGTTTAAGCTAAGAATACTTGCTAAGAATGCTAGCTTTATTTGTCTCCTCTCTTCAAGGGTTTTAACAAACCGAAAGCCTACATTGCAGCACAAGGGCCTCTGAAGTCCAGCACACCGGATTTCTGGCGGATGGTGTGGGAGCAGAATGTGGGAGTGATTGTGATGATCACAAACCTAGTGGAGAAAGGAAGGGTGAGCTGTTTTATAAGTCTACCTAAAATGCAATATCTGATATGTAAGGAGTCAGTTCACCCAAAAATGAGAATTCTGTCATCAACATTGTTGTATGGTTTCAGAAGATTTGGAGTGTCACATGGACCTGTTTTTTTGGTATATTGCGGAGCTTGACAACTCCAGTTCCCATTCACTTTCAATGCATAGAAAATACAGTAGTGGCCAAAAGTGATGCCTAGGAAATGTACATCTTTAGCCTTTAATCAAATATTATTAGAAATCTGTTAAAAATTTTGTAAGCATATTGCATAGTTGTGGTTAGAGTCAGTTGTTTTATTTTTGATAATGCAATGAAAGATGTCAAATTGTGCAGACATAATTTTATGTAAAAAACAAGAGAGAACCAACTAAATATTAATGTTGTAGTCAATGTATGCTTTTTCCTGTGAGCGTTTTCTTTTTCTGCATAGTAAAATAAAACCTGTAGCTGTAGCTTGCCTTTTTTTGCCAAATATTTGTCAGATAAATACATTAACCAACTTCACTTTTTTTATTTTAAAAATATGGTAACACTTTAGTTTAGGATCCAATTCTCACTATAAACTAGTTGATTAG
>NC_139982.1:19154204-19326704 GCF_963993115.1 Abramis brama | reverse complement strand
ACTTATTAGTGTTTTTAGTGCAATTAGCCTATGCCTAATGGTTTTCAAGTTATGAGCGTTTCGTACTTTCCACCGCTGTAGCGCCCCCGTCAGGCCGATCGGGGCGAGCCTTGGTGACGTTGTAGGCGGTGTGAGTACTACCAGCCCTCAAAGTTTCAAGTCTCTACGACTTACGGTTTGGTCTGCCCGATCACTTTTAGGGGAGAATGCTGATCCTAGGAAATTTTAACAATTCCAATAGGCTTTCAGCGTTACGCACTTGAACTCCTAATAAGAAGAGACATTTAGTAAATAATTATTGGAAATTGTTTAATTTGTATTCAGCGGACAGTGAATCTTATGTTAAGGGCCAAACTTTTGAAAATAGGTTTCAAAGTGAACGTTTTTTAAGACGATACCGTCATCGTCTCTGTGTAAACAAAAAACACAAATTTGTGAAAATGGTGACGTCATGCGCGTGCGTATTTCGTGTTCAGTCTATAGGTGCATGTAGTATTTTTTACAAAGTGACATCGCCCCCTACTGCCCTGGCATCAATAATGGTGTTTTTAGTCGTTTTCGCTGAGCCGCATGAACTGGGATCATTTTGACGACTTTGTCGGCTGTACGCGAAAAACTTTTTCTTTTTTAGTACATCAATGTCATGTAAACATACCGTCAGATGTATATTTGAAAGAATTCTCTTATGCTCACCAAGGCTGCATTTATTTGATCAAAAATTTTGTATACTGTAATATTGCTTGGATATTGTGGAAACTTGGGCACTTTTTTTTCAGGATTATTTATTTGTATGTTATAAAAAATACATAATTTTTTGGAAATAGAATTCTTTTGTAACACTGTCTTTACTGTCACCTGTGATCAACTGAATGCATTCTTGCTGAATGAAAATATACATTACTTTCCAAAAAAGAAGAAAAATCTTACTGACCCCAACATTTTTAAAGGTATAAATAAATAAAGATATAACACTTTTCATTATAAGTATTGTTCCAAAGGCATATTCCAGAGAATATATTAATAATACAACAACAGTGCAAAGTATTCATGTTTTTACAGTGCAAGTAAAGAGAGATGAAAGACATTTCATCACATATTTTTCCAGTAACTGTTAAAACTAAATGTCAAATGCAGATTTATTTTAATTACTTTTAAAATACCATTACATTTTGATTACTATTGGTCCTTTTTATTATTTTAATTTATATGAATATTTTTTTACAGGACCCCCTTGTGGCTCACTGGGAGTCTCTGGAAAACCTTTGCTTTATATAATTTTTTTAATCAATACTTTGCAGTATTGAATAAAATACTATTATGCATTTAACTAGAAATATTTCAAATTATATTTCAAGGTAATAAGTCGGGAGCACGTTTATAATGCCTGAAAATGCTGCGTGGGTTGGCGGCTCGCTAGGATTAAGAACTGAACATGCTTTATTTATTATCGATTAGTTTAGTAATGTCCAGGTCTTGATTTCTGCTTGTGTATCTGCAGAAATGGCGGTGTGACTGCGGGAACGTTCTGTGCGCTGTTCACTCTCCTGCAGCAGCTTGAGGCCGAGAGCGTGGTGGACGTCTACACGGTGGCCAAGATGATCAACCTCATGAGGCCTGGAGTCTTCACTGACATTGTGAGGCTTCATCTGGCTGCTTTCTTTCAATAGAGCTTGTATAACAAGCATTTCTTTTATTGGGTTATAGGACTTGTATTTACACAAAAAACATCAATGCTTACCAAACACAACGATTTTGGCTATATAGACATGAATTCTGATATATGTTAAGAGGATTTTTTTATTTTATTTTTTTATTAATTTATTTAATATATATTTTATAAATTTATAAATATTTTATATTAATATAGATGATTTAGAATTATACATTATATATGAAAGTATATGTAATATTTAAAATGGAATATATATATATATATATATATTCTTTAAAATGTATTAAATATAAACAGGTATTTATTTTATTGGATTATTTTATAGGTCTATATTATGTTCTTGGGCAACTACTTTCATAGTATGTATGAGCTCTTTTATATTTGAAGTAGGGCTGTCAAACGATTAATCACGATTAATCGCATCCAAAATAAAAGTTTGTTTTTACATAATATATGTGTGTTTACGGTGTATAATTATTTTCTATATATAAATACACACACATGCATGTATATATTTAAGAAAAATTTGTTATTTATATATAAAATATTTATATATAATATAAATTATATATAATATAAATATATATACACAGTATATACATGCAAATATTTCTTAAATATATACATGCATGTGTGTGTATTTATATATAGAAAATAATTATACACCGTAAACACACATATATTATGTAAAAACAAACTTTTATTTTGGATGCGATTAATCGCGATTAATCATTTGACAGCCCTAATTTGAAGATATTTATTTTTGTAAATGTAGTGTTTTCCATGTGTCTGCAGACTTTTGGCATTTAGACATTTTAAAGGAAATGTAGCAACTTATTTTTCTCTGCATATCTGGAGTTGGCAGCAGTTACGACAAGGAAAAAGTCAGTCATTAATAATCCTGCCCTGAGGTGGAATTAACTCAAATCCACAAGGGAAAATGGAATATTTTGAGTGGTATGTTGTGGTCAAACTACCAACATGTTCTTATATGTTTTTTTCCCCCGTTTTTTTTGGACGGATAGGATCAGTATCAGTTCCTCTACAAAGCCATCCTAAGTTTGATCAGCACCCAAGAAGACGAGCGAGCGCTTCAGTCCTCTGACAACAACGGCACGGTCCCAGGAGGCGTCTCGAGTGCGGCCGAGAGTCTGGAATCCTTGGTGTAACCATAGTGATGAGCCGGCGCAGGAAAAAGACTCGTTTTTTTCTATCAAAGAATGCTCTTGTTTTCCCCCAGTCCATCTCTGAACTGATAGCGCTCTGCTGGATGCAGCGCTGTCATTAAATGTGTGCCTTTGTACACTCTGTGTTTTTATTAATTGTTTCTCTCTTAAACCGCCACTTTGTTCTAATGTCTGATATACTAATGTCTTTTCATAGAGTCTCGTTGTATTTATTTGCTTAAAAGCTTGTTTAAAGGGAAAACAACTTTTTTTATTTTAATAAGACTGTTTTTTTTATTAGTGTATCTTTTGTAGTAGAATTTCAGCCACTGTTTTTCATACAAATATACAAAGAAAGTGGCAAAATCAGTCATGGATAAGGGCAGGAAATAATATTCTAATGTGTAAATAATATTACAGCAACAACGTCGATGGACCAAATTTCTATTTATGTCTAGAATTTTATATTTGAGGCAATAGTGCTTTACAAGGCGAGGCTGCGTTTTAATAATTTAGTCACATCTGAAATGGTGTTTTAATATTTCTGATGCCTCACTGTTTTGTTACTGACGTAAGATGAAGCATTACACACTGACACTGTTTAGCTGTACAAGAGCTTTTGTCTGTTTGTAGGATTAAAAGAAACAAGAAAGCACACAAGTAGACTGGGCTGTTCATGACGGATAGAACTTCAGAATTTCTGTTTTTTGACAGTATCTTGAAAGGAATATTTCATGTTTAATAATGTTGATTTACTTAGTCCTCTCTTAAGAAACTAAACAAAACTGGGTTACAGTGAGGCATTTACAATGAAAGTTAATGGAGCCAATTTTAAACATTAAAATACTTTAAATAGTTCAATAGTATAGCCATAACAATATGAGTGTTAACATGATTATAAAGATTTTTTTTTTAAAAAGTTCTATCCAATATAAAACCCTAAAATGACTGTAAAGTTGACAGGAAAAACTTTACAGAACAAATGTGTAAATGTAATTTATTCCTGTAATGGCAAAAAAGAAAATAGAAATATTTAAATGTCTTCACTGTCACTTTTGATCAATTAATGCATCCTTGCGGAGTAAAAGTATTAATTTCTTTTAAAAAATCTGCCCCCCAACCATTGATATATACATATAAATATTTGTGTTTTTGTGTATATATACATATATATACACACACAAACACACACATATACATTATATATATATATATATAAATAATTTGTACACACATAACTTTTATGATTGATGTGATTAATCGATTTGACAGCACTATATATATATATATATAACTATATATATATATATATATATATAACTATATATATATATATATATATATATAACTATATATAACTATATATATATATATATAACTATATATATATATATATATAACTATATATATATATATATATAACTATATATATATATATATATAACTATATATATATATATATATAACTATATATATATATATATATAACTATATATATATATATATAACTATATATATATATATATAACTATATATATATATATATAACTATATATATATAACTATATATATATAACTATATATATATAACTATATATATATAACTATATATATATAACTATATATATATAACTATATATATATAACTATATATATATATAACTATATATATATATAACTATATATATATATAACTATATATATATATAACTATATATATATATAACTATATATATATATATATATATAACTATATATATAACTATATATATATATATAACTATATATATATATATAATACAAGCAGGTATATAAGCAGGTATATATACAAGTATGTGTGTGTGTGTGATACACATCACTTATGTCAATTAAAAATGAATGTAAGTGCTTTTATAAAACTGTAAGCTTCAAATTTCTGCGTTAATACTTCAAAATTGGCTCCTTTCACCTCCATTTTAAGTGCCTCGCTGTATTTTCTTTTTGTGGAAGAAAACAAGGGATGAGTCAAAATTTTGTATTGAACCCAGAATAATGCTTTTGTATAATATTGTGCTTTTTTTGGTACCAGTTTATCTTTGAAGATCTTTAAAGTCTCCACAATATCCTGTAAGATTGTGGTCTTCATCTGCCCTCGGGACAGACTCGTGTTGATTACAGTCTCCAGACAGAAGCCGCTTGGCTCGTGTGAGCTGTTAATTCTCAACTTGCTTTTCTTGTTACTTCGGCATCCTGATTGCCAAACTCCCGAGAAGGTCGGAATAACAGTCCTTCAGTCTTCTCCATCTGGCTCAGGAGGTCAGAAAAAGAGAACAAAGGCAGGTTTCCTTAAAGACGTTCGCCAAATAGGGTTGTTTTTCAATTAATTTCTGCTTCGGCCCTCCTCAGATTCATCTTGGCTTAACCCAACGAGACCATGTTTCTGGTGGCGATCGGGTCACTTCTTATTAAGCCACTGCATCTTCAGGAACCGATTATTATAAGTCCGTGGCTTAGGGGTTTGGTGACAAAGATGGCAGCAACATGGAGTTATGGAATAATCCCTTTGAAGAATTGCTTGTAATTATTCCCAAATTCTAATCCAGTCTTAAGAGCAAAAGGTTACTCATTTACACAAAAATATGGGTCAAATGGCCAGACACAGTCTTGAGCGGCTACTGGTACCTTCATTTGCATTTTTAACTTCTAATAATTACAGACCCAATTATCCTGCGCTTGGTGGCCTACTTTATAGTGACCGCACACCGTGAACAATGCAGATTGCGTTTATGGCCGCCACCGGGCAGTCGACACGCGGGGATGGATGAGGGGGGTGAAGGGTAACTTCCTCTCATTTCTGTCTAATGAAGATGACAAACAATATTTCAGATGTTCATCTGACGAAAAACAAGGAAAATAAAACGGATGCAAGAAAACGCAAACCTTTTATTGGACAAATGCTAGTTTTAAAACAACTCTTTGGACATGCTATGGTTAAAATGGCGTAGAACTGATTTTTACGTCACATAACCCAAATGAAGGTTTACATCAATATCTTATATATTTAAAATATTTAAAAGAAAACAGATTAAAAAAAAATATTTAAAAGAAATCACTACAGTGCCATGTCTCACATACAAGAAATATTATTTTGGCAACCTGATAGCAAAGCCTTACAGAAAATGGGTAATTGAATCAGTAGTATTCAACATGACATCATGTTAAGCATAAATATGACACTACTGCTTGTGTTGAACTTGATTGAGGCAGATGATTAAACCCTTTGAGTACAAGAGTAGGAAAATACTGACAGTGTATAAAGTTCATTATCAATGGCAGAAAGTGGAAACTGTGCGGTTCCGTGTCAAACGTGGTTTGTGGGAGTTTATTTATAGTGTAACGCTCCTGATTAATGCCAACACTAATAAAACGAACACTTATTTTCAACCAGATTCTCAAAATCTACTTTCAGAAAGTTTGAAAACAAAGGTACTAACCGTAGTTAATGATCTGGAACCGTTCATTGTGGAACATGTGCGGTAATGGATGTTTCGGAAACAATCGACTGCTAGCGGTTTCATTACAGACGTGTGGCACAGAGAGAGAATGAGATGCTAGTGTGTGTGTGTGAGGTTACTCTGATACAGTGCTCTTAGTGATGCACCGGAGACCCTCGTCCTGCAGTCTCTTCAGCACCGGACTGTAGATGTTCTTCGTCATCGGCACCACGAGTCCTTTAGTCGTCAGCTCGCCTGCAGTCAGACGGCACACATTCACAGTAAATCAAAGCAGTAGTGTAAAGTATTTGACTAAATGTAATTATTTACTGTACTTAAAGTATCTTTTTGGCTACTTTGTAAAATGTACATATTACATATTAAGGATTGTTTCTAACCAATTCAAGCCTGATTCAGACTTAAGAATGTTAACTAACAAGAGGATCGTGCATAACGGACTTTGCAAGCACGGATTTCACAGGATGTTTCAGAGTGGTATGGTTTTTATTTTTACATTTTTTAATACATTTTATATATGATGTTACACACCATTTAAATCATGATATTTGTGGGAATCTATGGTAATACAAACAGTAATCGATCACAAAACTATGGTTAATTTTCCTAAGGAGCGGTGAATCGCCTTACAAAAGCTACAGTAAACACTATATCAACTCTAATGTTGGCTAGCGGAGGTAGAGCTTTGCCTTTGTTAACATCGTAGAATCTACATAAAATTTTTAATCGGAACAGTTAATAAAAAACGCAACTACAAATAAGACGACATACAAGTTGTGATCCACAAACAACAGATGTCCTGACAAAGCGGGAACTGCTCCGTTTCAGGAGAAGCTTTTGTGCGTTTACACGACAACGATATGCTTAAAACGTTTTTCCTCTGATTTTTCTGCGTACAAACGACACCATTTTCAAATAGTTGTATCTCGGCCAAATATTGTTCTATCCTAACAAACCATACATCAATGGAAAGCTTATTTATCAGCTTTCAGATGATGTATAAATCCCAATTTCAAAGAATTGACCCATGTGACTGGTTTTGTGGTCCAGGGTCACATATGAGATGAGGCCGAAACCAGCATGCAAGCAGGCTTTGACCATTTCATTTTACTTAACATTATTTTATTTATCCATTATATTGAAAAGACCTTTTTGAAGGATATTGGTTTACTTATGCCCTTTTTGAGCACTTGAGCTTAACTAAGACTTGAGTGTTTGTAGACGTTTAAGAGGCTGTTGTGGTTGACCTTGATTTATTTTGATTTTAGGAAAACAATCATGATTGCTCTTCTCACAAATCAACTGTTTCTTGTTTTTCACTGGCACGTCTCTTAGGTGTTGAGGACAAGTGCATATTTGAAAGTTACGTTCAGTGCAAGTAAAATACTTAAATACTGTTAAAATCAGACACTCTAAAGGAGACATATCATGCTTTTAAATTGTTCCTTTTTACATATAAATCATACATTTGTAGTCTATATAAAGCGGAACTGCAATGCTTGGGTCTGAATTCCTCATTATTTATAGCTCCACAGGCCCCTTTTCTACCCCTTTTCTGATGTGCGTCTGAGAGCAACTCGTTTTGGTGCGGTCTCTTTAAATACAATTGAGACACTTCATACCCCGCCCACACTCGGTTCAACTCCACCCCGTTCGGCCATTTTTGTAGTTTGATAGCAGAGATACGATTATCTAGCGGCACAGAAACTTTTTATTCACACGTTATTAACAAAATGTCAACAACGGAAGACTTGTCCAGCCAGCCTTACATGATCGAGCCAGAGTCGGAGCCGGAGCGAGATGAAAATGAAGACGACGAACCTGTAGAACAACGTCTTCATTTGGATGTATCGCAATGGTGTGTTACTGTATTTACACATGAAACTTTGGTCTTCCGACCTTTTACCACCGTGTCGATTTATTTTGATTAATACAGTGAGGAAAATAAGTATTTGAACACCCTGCTATTTTGCAAGTTCTCCCACTAAGAAATCATGGAGGGGTCTGAAATTGTCATCGTAGGTGCATGTCCACTGTGAGAGACATAATCAAAAAAAAAAAAAATCCAGAAATCACAATGTATGATTTTTTAACTATTTATTTGTATTATACAGCTGCAAATAAGTATTTGAACACCTGAGAAAATCAATGTTAATATTTGGTACAGTAGCCTTTGTTTGCAATTACAGAGGTCAAACGTTTCCTGTAGTTTTTCACCAGGTTTGCACACACTGCAGGAGGGATTTTGGCCCACTCCTCCACACAGATCTTCTCTAGATCAGTCAGGTTTCTGGGCTGTCGCTGAGAAACACGGAGTTTGAGCTCCCTCCAAAGATTCTCTATTGGGTTTAGGTCTGGAGACTGGCTAGGCCACGCCAGAACCTTGATATGCTTCTTACAGAGCCACTCCTTGGTTATCCTGGCTGTGTGCTTCGGGTCATTGTCATGTTGGAAGACCCAGCCTCGACCCATCTTCAATGCTCTAACTGAGGGAAGGAAGTTGTTCCCCAAAATCTCGCCATACATGGCCCCGGTCACCCTCTCCTTAATACAGTGCAGTCACCCTGTCCCATGTGCAGAAAAACACCCCAAAGCATGATGCTACCACCCCCATGCTTCACAGTAGGGATGGTGTTCTTGGGATGGTACTCATCATTCTTCTTCCTCCAAACACGTTTAGTGGAATTATGACCAAAAAGTTCTATTTTGGTCTCATCTGACCACATGACTTTCTCCCATGACTCCTCTGGATCATCCAAATGGTCATTGGCAAACTTAAGACGGGCCTTGACATGTGCTGGTTTAAGCAGGGGAACCTTCCGTGCCATGCATGATTTCAAACCATGACGTCTTAGTGTATTACCAACAGTAACCTTGGAAACGGTGGTCCCAGCTCTTTTCAGGTCATTGACCAGCTCCTCCCGTGTAGTTCTGGGCTGATTTCTCACCTTTCTTAGGATCATTGAGACCCCACGAGGTGAGATCTTGCATGGAGCCCCAGTCCGAGGGAGATTGACAGTCATGTTTAGCTTCTTCCATTTTCTAATGATTGCTCCAACAGGGAACCTTTTTTCACCAAGCTGCTTGGAAATTTCCCCGTAGCCCTTTCCAGCCTTGTGGAGGCGTACAATTTTGTCTCTAGTGTCTTTGGACAGCTCTTTGGTCTTGGCCATGTTAGTAGTTGGATTCTTACTGATTGTATGGGGTGGACAGGTGTCTTTATGCAGCTAACGACCTCAAACAGGTGCATATAATTTAGGATAATAAATGGAGTGGAGGTGGACATTTTAAAGGCAGACTAACAGGTCTTTGAGGGTCAGAATTCTAGCTGATAGACAGGTGTTCAAATACTTATTTGCAGCTGTATCATACAAATAAATAGTTAAAAAATCATATATTGTGATTTCTGGATTTTTTTTTTTAGATTATGTCTCTCACAGTGGACATGCACCTACGATGACAATTTCAGACCCCTCCATGATTTCCAAGTGGGAGAACTTGCAAAATAGCAGGGTGTTCAAATAATTATTTTCCTCACTGTATGTGCGAGGGAGAGAGAGCAAGACAGCGTCTAGTTTGGAGACGGTGAAGTCTTGTTTACACTTTCGCCTGGCTCTGAAGAGAGAGAGAGTGAGCGCGCGACCGGGTCTCTCTCTGCTCGTTCTTTCAGTTAAACATGCGTCCTGTAACAAGCGCGGCAGTTCATCTACATTAAACGGTGTAATGAAGCGTGTGGGTTACTACATCCAACAACCGAACATTTTAACTTACCCTCTCGTAACTTCTGCATCCTTTAGCTTGGACTACAAAATTGCAGCGAGAAATAAAAATGGCGGATTGCTCGAAGTGTTGGGCCGGAAGTCAATGTCCTTATTTGGCAGTTCCGCTGCAAATACTGTGACGTAATAGTTCAAAAAACGTCATAGATAACAGAAAAATCGGAACAGGTTGAAAAATATGACCAAAACAGAATATAAAGATATCAACGAAGCACCTGAAGAGAATAATTTCATATTTTCTGTACTTCTAAACACTCCAAATATACAACAAAATGCATTTAAGGGCTAAAAAAGTGCATTTGGCATGATAAGTCCCCTTTAAGACTTTTACTCCAGTTATTTTGTTATTGGTGACTTACAACTTGTAATGGAGTCATTTTCGCT
Organism: Abramis brama; assembly: GCF_963993115.1. Lineage (NCBI taxonomy): Eukaryota > Metazoa > Chordata > Actinopteri > Cypriniformes > Leuciscidae > Abramis > Abramis brama. Next base: position 19,316,212 of record NC_139982.1, on the reverse strand, counting down.
GTAAGGTAGCTGTAGTTTTATTTAAATTTTCAGGTACTCTTTACACCTCTGAATCAAAGTGACTTTATAAGAACGGCCACTGGCAATTACTGGAAATTCCATCCTGGAAATATTTTTAAAAATAGTGACAATTATGAACAGAATTCAAACTCCTGACATGACATATCAGTGATATAATGTTACTGCTATCTTTCCGCTAAGTAAAATGGGTATATTTAAGATTGAAAATTAGTCGATTCATCGATTTATGATTGATAGCACTAAGACTGATATATAATATTGGGCAATGTATTGGTTATCAGATTCTAAAAATAAATATTCTGTATTGCCCTTCTTTCAATATTGGTGCAACCATAAATGAAATGCAAAATGTGCAGTTAAATGAGCCTTTTTACTAAATGTTCAGTTAAATGAGCATATAGCAGTTGGGTTTAGTAACTAGCAAACACTGACCGTTGAGCACCATGTGGGCTGCGATGGCTGCAGGGTAGCCCACGGTTTTGGCCATGGCAGAGTATCCATTGGGATCCCCATAAACCACCAGACTGATGTGTTTGGTCTCCAGCTCGCCCGTTGGGTGTCTGATTCCAACATCGTTCCTCATGATGATCATATCGCGCTCGCCTTTAGCTGCACGAGACAGAATGATACGAAAACAATGCTCATTTATGTGCAACTGAAGACATTTCTCCTCATCACGGATCGCAAGGAATGACCTTCATAAACATATCATAAATCTTCAAAGCTCTCTGACACTCATGACATGAATGTGGAAAAGAAAGAGCAGCTGGGTCTTTACCGAAGGAGAGTTTGGCCTCCAGGTGCTTAGCAAGCGCGGCTAAGATGGTGTCAGCGTGAGGAACCGGCTCTTCACTGAGCATCCCGAGCCTGATGGGATTCAACCAGTCAGTCATCTCTATGCTGAATGACTATCATTTACATTTACAAACATACTTTATTAGAGATTTTAGACATTATAAAGACATCATTTATAATTTAAACATTTTATTATAGTGGCTAAAAATATGTATGCAATATTTTATGTGCTGATGCATGTGTGGTGTTAGCATTCCATTGTTATAAGGTTGCTGAGGTGTTCTAAGAGGTGTTGTGAGGTTGAAAGGTGGTTGCTGGGGTGCTTTAAGTGGCTTTTACTGCATTCTGTGTTAGGCGGTTGCTGGGTGGTTGCTATGGTATTGCTATGCAGTTGCTGGGGTGTTTTAAGTGGCTTTTACTACATTATGTGTTAGGTGGTTGTTATGGCGTTGCTATGCGGTTGCTGGGATGTTTTAAGTGGCTTTTACAGCATTCTGTGTTAGGTGGTTGTTATGGCGTTGCTATGCGGTTGCTGGGATGTTTTAAGTGGCTTTTACAGCATTCTGTGTTAGGTGGTTGTTATGATGTTGTTATGCGGTTGCTGGGATGTTTTAAGTGGCTTTTACAGCATTCTGTGTTAGGTGGTTGTTATGGCGTTGCTATGCGGTTGCTGGGATGTTTTAAGTGGCTTTTACAGCATTCTGTGTTAGGTGGTTGTTATGGCGTTGCTATGCGGTTGCTGGGATGTTTTAAGTGGCTTTTACAGCATTCTGTGTTAGGTGGTTGTTATGGTGTTGCTATGCGGTTGCTGGGATGTTTTAAGTGGCTTTTACAGCATTCTGTGTTAGGTGGTTGTTATGGCGTTGTTATGCGGTTGCTGGGATGTTTTAAGTGGCTTTTACTACATTCTGTGTTAGGCAGTTGCTGGGTGGTTGCTATGGTATTGCTATGCAGTTGCTGGGGTGTTTTAAGTGGCTTTTACTACATTATGTGTTAGGTGGTTGTTATGGCGTTGCTATGCGGTTGCTGGGATGTTTTAAGTGGCTTTTACAGCATTCTGTGTTAGGTGGTTGTTATGGCGTTGCTATGCGGTTGCTGGGATGTTTTAAGTGGCTTTTACAGCATTCTGTGTTAGGTGGTTATTATGATGTTGTTATGCGGTTGCTGGGATGTTTTAAGTGGCTTTTACAGCATTCTGTGTTAGGTGGTTGTTATGGCGTTGCTATGCGGTTGCTGGGATGTTTTAAGTGGCTTTTACAGCATTCTGTGTTAGGTGGTTGTTATGGCGTTGCTATGCGGTTGCTGGGATGTTTTAAGTGGCTTTTACAGCATTCTGTGTTAGGTGGTTGTTATGGTGTTGCTATGCGGTTGCTGGGATGTTTTAAGTGGCTTTTACAGCATTCTGTGTTAGGTGGTTGTTATGGCGTTGTTATGCGGTTGCTGGGATGTTTTAAGTGGCTTTTACTACATTCTGTGTTAGGCAGTTGCTGGGTGGTTGCTATGGTATTGCTATGCAGTTGCTGGGGTGTTTTAAGTGGCTTTTACTACATTCTGTGTTAGGTGGTTGTTATGGTGTTGCTATGCGGTCTGCTGGAGTGTTTTAAGGGGCTTTTACTGCATTCTGTGTTAGGTGGTTGCTAGGTGGTTGTTATGGTGTTGCTATGCGGTTGCTGGGGTGTTTTAAATGGCGTTTACTGCATTCTGTGTTAGGTGGTTGCTAGGTGGTTGCTATGTTGTTAACCACTGGATTAATCCTTGGGGTTAAGAGTTTCCTTAAATACTTAACCCTAATCATTCTGTATGATTCGAGCCCATGAATCTGGCGTAGCTGGCGCTATGTTTCACTGTTTGAATGCTTTATTTAAATGAAGCTTTATTTGTTACTTAACTTCCTTAATAAAATCACGCATTAATAATAATCAATCATATGTTTTATTAATTCGTTGATCTTTTTAATAAGCTCTAAAGCTCCCCTGATAGACAGCAGTAGGCATTGTAACGGAAGGCTGAATTCTTCTACCCACCTTCTGAGGCTCTGCATTCTGAAGTCGTCCCTGCCGATCCGCTCATAAACAGCGTCCTCAAAGGCACTGCTGCTCAGAGTTGTGGACGAGCCAATCAGCTTACAGAGAAGCTCTTTCTGTGTACCAGACACAATGATATTAAAAGAATGACTGACAATATGTGGCTGCGTGTAGGACTACTAGTCAAATGAACGCTGTTTAAGTGTTCAGGGCCCTAGTTATAAAACTCAACAAGTCTTGTATTTTTCTTTCCATCATGTATTAACATATATTTATTAAAGAAAATACATTTTATGAAAATAAAGGGGGGAAAAAAAGTCAATAAATCCATACCCATGAGAGAGGAGAAGCCGTGTGGCCCAACAGTGGACACGGCTCAGTGTTGATGAGTCCCAGTTTCACAAAGCCACTCATGGCAGAGGAGAAGCCCTGCAGACACATACATGCATAACATGTTGGCACTGGAAAACAGGCTACAATGATCTGTACAACTGATCAGAATGAATACCTTGAAGCGCAGAGTTCCTCTGATCAACGTGTGTGTGGACTCAATCCCATACGGCTGGGCGTACTTGGTGCTGTCTCGATTGGGAAAGCCTTCCAGGTTGAAACCGGGCATGAAGTCCATGGGCTTTGTGACATCCAGGAGAGCACCGCCAGGAGGGACACTGACAACCTGAGCAGCGAAGGATGGACAGTTTTGTCAACTAGATTTTTACATGCTTGCCTTTGGTGTTCTAAATGTTTTTTATCGCATTTTTGAAAGCTTCCAGGTGATTTCTACAGAATTACAGAGGAGATTTTAAAGTGAGCCTGCATCACCTGGTTGTCTTTTAGATAGATGGCCGGACTGATGGTGTTGAGCAGGACACCGTACGGACTCCAGCTAAACTTATAACGCAGTGGGTTGTCTGAGCACTCTGGAGCAGGAAGACCACCACAAAAAGAGCTGTAAGACTCCACCTGTCAAGAAACAGTGATTTAAATTTGGAGTAACTACAAGAACACCATGTGACTTGACCAAATGTTCACAGAGGAGACCATACTCGACCGTTAAGTGAAAATGAACATTCAAAAAGCTGTGAATGATAGCTGAGGTCTGTCAATATGTCTTCCAGACGTGGTGATGAGCGCACCAATGGTGCAACAGTATGTCACTCTATTGCAAATACCCATCAACACATCCAACTGGTAAACAAACATGAGTGCATGCATGCAATACCTACAGTGCAACCGTCTGCCTTGGCCTGGTCGATGCACTCCATGGCCAACATGTGATCAATGCCAGGGTCCAGACCCATCTCATTGACGATGGTGATGCCAGCATCTTCGGCACTTGGGAAACAACAGCCAATCATGGTGAAGCCTCATGCATATATTAATGAACTCAACCAGAGGTAGTTAAAAAATCCAAAAAGATACTTTCAAAGGGCTTTTAATGTACCAAAATATAAAGTACCAAAATATAATTTTAAATTTTAATATATAAATATATATTTTTTTTTTCAATGAATCAATTGATCCATTTGACAAAATCTGAATGATTCACTCACAAATCTGTTTCTTAACTTACTGACTCTTTTACAGTGGTTTTGTTGACTTGACACAATTGTTTTTTTTGTCATATCTAATTTATTTAAAATACATCTTCTATGATGAGCATGTTTTTAATTTTTTATTCATTTTTATATTTTTTGGGGGATTATAAAGTTAAACATTTTTGGATGATACAACTGTTCTGCAAGAAAGATCCTCACCTTTAAGCAGTTTATATGAAATAATGCCGTCATATATATATATATTATATATATATATATATATATATATATATATATATATATATATATAAATAATAAAAGACGCCTTTTTAGGAGGCTTCCAATAGGAGGACTATTATTCTGAAACTGAGGAACAACTGATGACGCCATGGTTTGATCTTTAGTTGACCAATCAACAGAAAGCGAATATTCAAGCTGTTTATTCATTTTCTACCACTGAACATAGAAAAAATCAGGCTGAATACTTTTTTTTTCTACTTTCAATTTTAAAACAAAAACAAATGACTGCACAGATAAAGAACGATGACAGAATTTTCATTTTTTTTGGTTATCTCTAAAATAAATAAATTTTCTACCTCTTCTGAAGCTCCTTCATGTCGGGGCTCAAGTAACTGGCGGTCACCATGTTCACCTTCATTTTAATGCAGTGCTTGGCTACTTGTGGATGAAATGAGTATGGCAGCATGCTAGACACCAAAAACAACAAATAAATGTGAATTGTTGGCCTTTTAAAGTGTACATTACAGTAGAATTTCTCATGTCAATGCATCATAAAGTGAATGAAGTTTCTGGTTATGCCTGATGACGATGTCGTGGTCTTTGATCAGAGACTCGAGGTGTCCTTCCTGGCTGGTGATGTCCAGCATCACGGGGATGGTGTTGGGGTACTTGGCTGCCATGTCCTCAGCCTGATGCAACAGATTTGAAGCTGCAATGCGAAGATCACAGGAGATTTAAGGACTGCGATAGTAATTTCTACACTGCAGTAAAACAGCATTCCAGATGGATTTTTTGCGACGGGAACATACCCACTGTGACCTGAGTGCCAGCGTCCCTGGTGAGATACTCGATAACTGGCCCAGACACATAGCCTGCGCCCAGCAACAGCACCCGCTTCATCCCTCCCTTCTTTAGGATTTGCTCCGATTCCCTGTTTGCCAGATGGTACAGCCATTACTACACACACACACACACAAATGCGCACACACACATACACACACACACCTTCTCACTGGCCAAGCAATCTGTGAAATCACAAAAATATATCTTGCTGGATAGTGATGTTAAACCGATTGAAAGGGATGCAAAACCCACAAAAGGACACAGACGATATTGTAGGATTGTCCAGGAGATGAAATCAAGAAAATTTAAAACACACCAATGGTTCATTTTTCATTTTAGCACAAGAATATCCCACCACAAACACATACAAATCATCAAATGGCACTTCAGGAGCAGGGAGAGTGTATTAAAAACAAACAAAAAACAGAGGAAAACGCACATATCTACTGTACTTCTAGATCGGCCAGTTCTCCAGTCAGAATATAATCAAAGCAAATCAACGTTTTGCTCCGCGAGTCCCCTGGGAGACACATGTGATCCAAGCACCCCGTCGCTCAGCCTAATTGGATCTGATGCGGCACATGAGCAAATATGTAACACTTAACCCCCCACCACCTGCATGCCTTTCTCAAAATACCATTAAACTAGACATTCATAACCGCTAAATATGTGTTTTAGATCTCGGTTTTACAACTATTTAGCGCTACTTTTACAAAGATCATATAATAAGGTGCATTAGTTCATAATAAAACATTTCAAATAGGAAGGTTTGTCATGGCCTAACAGTTATTCGCACCACAGTTAAAGGGTGTTGAGCATTAACCATTTAAAAAAAAAGTTGGTCAAATAAACTACATATTTTCAAAATCTGTGCGTTGCTTAAACATCTCGATAACTAATTAGTCTGCATACTGTAATTAGTTGAAATACAGACTTGCCAAATAACTAGGTTTATAACAGATCACAGTGATTTCAAGACGTCTTTTTAAACCTAAGATTGCAACCAGAGGCACAAGATGTTTAAAAAAAGCGCAATGGGAAAATACGTAGTTTATGGTGGTTTATGCACTGTTTATATTTATTTTATAATAATACTAAAATGCATGAACATTTACAATGAAAAATAAATAATTATAAATACTTTTTATAACAGTAAAATGTTATAACATTAAAATAAAACATTTTAATTAATAATAACGAATACAATATTTTTATAACACTAAATAATTTTGTAGTAAAAAAATAATAATTCTAAATGTTATTTTTATAATGATAAAATAAAATAAAAAACATTAAAAATAATAAATGAAGATTATAAATTATTTTTACAACACAAATTTAATAACATTTTAAAAAATGTATATATATATATATATATATATATATATATATATATATATATATATTATTTTTTTATTTATTTTTTTGAATTTCTTTTGCATTTTTTTGAATACTTATAACATTTAAAAAATAATCCATTTAAAACAAATTAAACAATAATAAGCAATAATTTTGTCTATATTGTACGAAGTATCTCAGATTTTAACACAGTACACTCAGATATTCTTAGATACGAGGCAAAGGCTCTCTTAGAAGGTTTCAGGACAAGAACTAAATCAAAACAAGTCAAATGGTGGGCCTTTAAAGCTTTCCATTGATTAAATGGAGGTCAATGATGGCTTGTGGGCGGCTTCATTAAGTATACACCACACTGGATACAGACTAGCTAATTCAGTCTAACGTTTTGTCGCCTGGTTCTTCACCCTTGAATGAGACCGGAGTGGCATAAAAGAGCTCTATCAGAGTGTTTCGAGAAAGACATGTTGACTGCGGGAGGCACAGGAAGCTTTCATTATGCCTTGAAAAGGGATCGTGTTATTCCATTTAATGAAAAGGATTCAAAAACTAGATATAGCCTAATCAATTAACAAGCATGAAAAGATATTTGGCTCGTGAAAAGTGAAGCTTACCTTGGAGAATAATTGAACTTAAGAAACTTAAAAAGAACTGATGCATTGATTTCTTTTTCTGGCATGCGAAAAATTCCAAGAACAATAGTGAGTGGGAGAGACTGTGGCTGCGGTGAGAGAATAAGATCATGTACCCATGAGAGAACGTGACGTGTGCTCTAGCCAAGCAAGGTGCTATAGCAGTGCAGAGCGAGGCACAGGAGCCGAACCCTGTGTCTGGACAAAACAAACACGGTCAGCAACTCGTCTTCTGTACGTGTGGGAAACTACTGAGGTTTAATGTTTCAAAGTCAGCATGGGAAAACTCATTAGCCTGACAAAAAATGAGCTAAACAGGTTTGGTGAAACTCCCGTTTCAGTGGGTTTGTACTATAAAAAAACAGTCTCAGATATTATAGAAACATTTACATGATCATCCAAAAGCACCAACATGTGTCACTTTCACAAAAGTGTTTGGTAACACTATTTTAAGGTGACCGTAGTTACACGTTACTACATGTACTTACTATAGTAATAACAGTAAATTATGCATAACTACAAGTAACTAACCCTAACTCTATAGTAATACATGTGGTTATTTAATATTACTCAGTACTTATTTGAGTAAGTGCAATGTAACTACGTCACCTTAAAAGAAAGTGTAACTTTTATTGCAATAGAATGTCTGCAAATGTACACTGGTGGGCAAAAGTTGGGAATAATTACGTTTTTTAATGTTTTTGATAGAAGGCTCACCAAGGCTGAATTTATTTGATCAAAAATACAGCAAAAAAGGTAATATTGTGAAATATTATTACATTTTAAAATAACTGCTACATTTTAAAATACAAAAAGCTGAATTTTCAGTATCAGTACTGTCACATGATCATTCTAAAATGCTGATTTATTGTTCAATTATAATCAATTATAATTGATGCACAATTATCAATAATAGTTCTTTTTCACAATACTGAAAACAGTATTTTTGTGGAAACTGAATTTTTTTCAGGATTCTTTATAAACAAAGTTGAAAATAACAGCATTAATTTGAAATACAAATATTTCGTAACATTATAAATGTCTTTACTGTCACTAGAACCATTTAAATGTGTCCTTGTTGAATGAAAGTAATGAATGAAATTTATATTTTTCAAATAAGATCTTACCCCAAACTTTTAAATGGTAAAGAGTTTATAAGAGTTACTGTATAATAGTTTCCACAAAAACATTAAGCAGCACAACTGTTTTCAACATTGATAATAATAATAATAATAATAATGTTTCTTGAGTATCAGATCATCATATTAGAATGATTTCTGAAGGATCATGTGACACTGAAGACTGGAGTAACGATGCTGAAAATTCAGCTTTGCGTCACAGAAATAAATTTAAATTTAAAATATATAAAGAGAGAAAACAGCCATTTTAAAATGTAAAAATATTTCACAATATTACTGTTTTACTGTATTTTCGTTCAAATAAAAGCAGCTTTGGTGAGCATAAGAGACTTATTTCAAAAACATTACAAAATCTTAATTGACCACCAGTGTAATTCCAATGAAGTTTTTGTAATTCCAAAAGTGTCCTCCTTCCAACTCAACACTAACATGTCTACAGTGTGTAGTTTTAGACATTTTCTATGGGAATAGGGTTGTATATCAGCCCTAGGGGTTAATGTGCATATCTTTTGCATATAAAAGTCTACATTCAGGCGTAACTGAAAGCATTCTCCTCTATAATGGCTACAGGCTGTTGAGATCTGGATTACGGCAATGTTTTCACCTGTCTTTCAACCTTTGGAGAAATCTTCTGAATGAGACCACCATCCTCAGCGTGTAAGCACATTATCCAGAGCAATGCATCAGTACCGTACTTCTGAATCTTATCAGACTCATCACGTCCACTGTCCAATCGGACAATGCAGACTAAAAACACTTTCAGAGCTACAGTAATACCACAAGACATATTGAATTCACTTCAAGGAAAGAAAAAGCGTTCCTTACTTCCTTTCTCGAAGTTTCTGAATGTATTCGAACTTAGGCGTCAACTTCCCGTTGGACGTAATTACAGCCTAGAATGAGAAAAACAATGCATATAATTCTACTAGCAAACAAACTAAAGAAGCTAACAACAAAGTACCAGGGTAGTGCATTTGGATGTGTATCATGGTATATTTTGAAGTACTTTGAAAATACCATGGCACATGAATACAGCAATCATTTAATACCGAGGTTATGCACCATTCATAAATGAATTCAGAATAGTTTACATTCACATTCAGTTCAACTGAGTTTGAACTGGTAATTAAATGCATTTCTCTGACTTATTTTCTTGAGGTCTCTGAATATTCAAAAGTTTGGGGTATTCAATACTTCACTCAAATTAATACTTTTATTCAGCAAGGATGCAGTAAGTTGATAATAACTGCTTTCAACATTGATATTAATGTTTCTTGAGCAGCAAATCATCATATTACAATGATTTCTGAAGGATCATGTGACACTGAAGACTGGAGTAATGATGCTGAAAATTCAGCTTTACATCACAGGAATAAATTAGTTTAAAATATATTCAAATAGAAAACAGTTATTTTAAACTGCAATAATATTTCACAATATTACTGTTTTTACTGTGTTTCTCATAAAATAAATGCAGCCTTGATGAGCATAACAGAGTTATTTTCAAAAACATTAAAATATATCTTACAGACCCCAAACTTCTGAACGATAGTGTATGCGTGGAAAAAACTTTTTTTTCAATTCTGCTATGAACTTAAAATCTCCATACTGATCTAAGATGCACCCTTTACCTCGAATTCATCAGAAATTTGTATTTCAGATTTCCCAGCTTTAGTTCCATACTGAAAATCAATGGATGTATGGATGGACTCCAGCTGAAATGCTGCCCGTTTAGCTCTGATTCAAGTTTTTCCACACGTTTTTGAGTCTGCCTTCTGCGCACGAACACAACTCAGACGAAGCATTGCTCCGCGGTTCAAAAGCAATTTAGAGGGGGGGAAAAAGGAAAAGCTGTAAAAACACCCTCTTAATACACTTACATCTCTGACTTGTGGAGAGAAATCCTCTTCCTCTAGCGGTCTGGTGGCGTCTGATGGGAGCTGTGGGACAAAGGCTACCATCACAAATCTGATCAAATATTCACATTATATCTTCAACAAAAATGCTAAAGTCTCTCAATCAGAACCAGACCGGCACATGTTCAAAGCAATCCTCTCCAGAGCAAAGCTGTTGGGTACTTACTCACCACCCTGTGTCATATCTTACCATCTCCCAGACGTAAGGGAACAGTCGGTCACCAAAATACTCAGTCGCCTCAATAGGCAGCTGGGCGGGAAGATTATCGATGGAGCACATGAGAATGCCGTTACCTTCAACGCTGCACAGAGATACACGCAAATCAGAGGAGGTTCAAAAAGTAGATTTGATAATGAGCATGTGATGCTAGAGTGTTGCCAGGGTGTTGCTATGCTGTCGATGTTAGTGCATATCCAGGTGTTGATTGAGGTGGTTGATAAATGGCCCACATCCAAATCTCTAAGGCTACGTTCACACTGCGAGCATTAATGCTCAATTCCGATTTATTGCTCTGATCTAATTTTTTTGTATACAGTAGCTGTTCACATTGTTGTTTTAAATGTGGCCAATATCAGTTTCTAGTGCGAACAGGACTGATCCACATGAATAAAAGAACGATGAACAGATGTCACAGCACGCTGTCATACGGAAGGACATTTGTGCGCAGGCAATATAAAAAGCAAAGGCAAGGATGCAAAAAAAAAAGAGCAGAGTTTTGAAACATTTATGATACGAGCCCTCATATTTTGCTTGTTTATAGAGCTGTCACTGTAATACTTATGAGCTCTGACACATCACGGTCCTTCACTGACTACCTTGATAACTTCAGGTATGTAAAATCTTTGACTCCAATGAGCGCAGAATTGTGATGAATGTTGATCTAAAAACATAAAAAGTCGTAAAAGTGACGTAAAAGTCGCATGAATTTCTATTTGACTTAAGACTGAGGTTGGATTGCAAAACATCTGACCTGTCTCGGATTTAGGACCATATGAAAGTGGCCCAAATCGCAGTTGAAACCACACAGATCAGATTCCATGTGGTTTGTGCGGTTCACACTGTCATGAGAAAAATAGATCTGAGTCACATATGAGCAAAAATTTGACTTGTTGGGTCACATTTGCCTGCAGTCTGAACGTAGCCTATGATGGGGAGCATTTCCCAAACAACGACATATACATTTAAATGGGATCAAACCAACAGAATGTACTGAATGGTAGCTTGCTTACTGTGCCCAAGAGCAAGATCTATGCAAGTCCACATGTCATTTTAACAAGAAACTATGCTTCGAACCACAGCTCGAGGGCTGTAGTTCCAACCACACAAGTTTGCGATGCTGTTTGCGAATGTTAGGTGGAACTATGGTTTTGGGAAACGCCAAATCATTCAACTATGTTGGTAACAACGGAGTTTGCGACCATAGTTGGCTAACAATGCTTTCGGGAAACACACCCCTGGTTTATTGTCTTTAAATTTATTGCCATATCAACTTCTCAGGCTTTTACATGGCAGATACGAATTCAACATTCAACAATATAATATAAGGCAGAAGCTATTTACACTAAATTTAAACAGTATGTTCTTTGCACTAAGTGTAAATTGTTGTTAGATGCTATTTATACTTAGTGCAAATAGTGGCAGTTAGTGTTTTGTAGCATATTATAAAACGGGTCAGTTGCGTCAAAAGCTAACGCCACCCGCCTTGGGGCTAAATTTACTAAACAGGGAAAATTACAGTGAGCGCAATTCCACAAAATCACCACTGGGAGTGGAAAGTTCTGCGCTTGATCGACTAACTACGCGCAAATTAATGAACACAGACACAGCCGGATCATTTCCATAATGACCAACGCAATCTACCAAGAGCAGGGCAAATTAGCATCTGGCTTAAGACATGCTTTTTTTGCGCGTTAAATAATGGCGCAAACACCAGTAAATTGACGAGCGCAAACCTTAGTAAATCACCTTGCATGATTAATTTAAATACTCTCCTCCCATAAATCTTGCTTCTGAAAGGGAAATTCCTACAAATGCAAATGCAATAAAGTCAGCCGCAAAAATAACCCTGTCCACGCCATTTCAGCGCTAATATTTCACAGCATGACTTTAGAAAATGCTGACTCTAGTTTAACGCCAAAAGAGTGTTTGCGCTGGTGCAAGCTGTTAGTAAATCAGGCCCTTACTCTCCACACCACTGCTCCAGTCATGAAACAGGTTTCTTTTGTCACTTTGTCCGGCTCAATCAGACACTGGTGGGCGGAGTTAGTGTATATAGCCTCTGCCAACAAGGTGCGCTATTTGCACTTGGTGTAAATAGACACTCCGATAATAAATACTATTTAGTAAATACAAACATTTTCTAAAATTCAACTTAGAAAAGATTCCTTCAATGCACTAGGTTTTCTGGGTCCATCTTACAAAATAATTCCTCAAGCTTGCCCTTAAAAAATGGTTGTCTCTGACAAATTTGGTCACCCAAATCTCTATGACATTCTAGTCTCTGGATATGACTCAGGTCTGTCTTTCATTGAAAGTCTATGGGACTTTTTGCTTGACTTCTTTTCCTCAAGACAAAAAAAAAAAAAGTTTAATATTCATTGTTAGGGGTTAGTTCAGTAAGAGGTTGAAGCGCCACACCTGTCATGGTCAATATGCTGGTTGGCATCATACATGCAGAAGGGTTTCTCAATAGTGGTACACTCTGTCATGAACTCAATGGAGCCGCCCGTGTCCGCAGAGATGTCGCAAATGGCCATTAACCTGAAATTCACAGATGATCAGATGTGCCTGCTTCTTCATGATACTTTATGGTGATTTTTTGTCATTTTGGAGACCGACAATAATATTAGAGGCTCACTTGTGGGGAAGTGCAGGGCAGCCGTGATCAGGTGACGATGATGCAGGTATAACGGGTCTGATCAGCCGCTGGGCGTCCAGTCGCCGCAGGAGTCTGGGTGTGTGAGGGTCCCAGTATATGCCGTTTATTAGACAGGTTGTGTAAGGGGCCACCTGAGCAAACACAATACTTTTCTAATGCATTTCAGTCACATTTACTTTTCAAACACTGTAGCCAATAAAGGTGTGGTCACATTAGCGAAATTTCAGCAAAATTTAGTGAGCAAAAATTTTCTATTGTCAATAGTGTAGTGTTGTATGAAGCACAGCTCAGTCAGAAGTTACTCAATGTGGCGAATCATTGTGACCACTTTGCAAAATACTCCCTCACACAAAATTCCCAATAGTGTGTATTCCTATTAAAATTACTGTATTCTGCCCACGAAAATTCGCTGAATGATGGTAAATGTGACCGCACCTTAAGACGTAGCCACAGGTGAACCAATTGGCTGCCTTGTACATTTCTTGTGTGTACTCACAGTCTTCCTGAAGTGCGATGTGTAAAGCTCAGGATGGTATTCATACTCCAGGGGGTCGTAGAGTCCATCGCTCTTCCTCATCAGGTGGTGATGTCTGCTGATCACTGTGGCGTACACTTTAGACATGTCTGCAAAGAGGATTAGCATGAGACAATTTGCAAACACAGCAAAGTGCCAATTACTGCAAACACCTCACATGAAAATACAATTCCTTTTATGTGTAACAGAAAATTACTAGGAAACAGTAGATATACCTCCACTCTCAGAGACTTCTTTCAATTCATGAGGTTCCACGAACTCACAGGGTAGCTCGTTGAAAATGTCTTGGGCGCCCTGGAAAGGAAGCATCTTTATTTTTATAACAGTAACACATTTTTGCCTTCCACTGCACTGCTTCTCCACTGTTTTTCTATGTAAACATGGGTTAGATGGATGTGCTTGAGGCGTTTAGTGCGTCTCACTTTCATAACACAGCGTTCTAAAAACACAGTACTGAAGTTAAAAAATTAAACTTAAAAAAAATATATATTTTAAGACATTTAAAGACATTTTAAGACTAAAGACTTTTTTTCATTCTATCCTGCATATCATGTTTTTGAGAGCAAAAACACAGCCTTACACAAAGACTTGATTTTGTTTTTGGGGTCTACTAGAATAGGCTTTTATGCTTGAATGTTCTAAAAACACATTATTTTATACATATTTTACATTGTTGCAGCACCTCTCTTCCCAGTCTGTCAGTAACGCTCTGTTTAGTTTGCGTCTCTATGAAGCCTCTCCTTCTGAAAAGCACAGTGTGCTCTGATTGGTCGGCTGGACCAGTGTGTTGTGATTGGTTAACTGCTTCAAGTGTGTTTTGGAAATGTCACAACCCTTACCATAACTGCAAGTTTCAACACGACTAATGGAACTCAACCAGGCCTCGCCCGAAAACTCGGGACTACAATCGAGGTGTTTCAGGGAGTTCAGAAACAATGCGCACTGATATAGAGAATAACTCCCTTGGCCTTTGGAGTGACTTTATGCTTTGTAACTTTGCAGACTTTTTCATGCCTAAACAGCAATATTACACACTAAAGAAAGTTGACAATGTAAAAAACATAATAGGTTGTCTTTAATAATACTTACCTTAGACACATTGCCGGTGCCAGTGAACACAAATGTGAGAGGACCAATGGACCTGGGCATCAGACCTAAGGATATTTCATACCCACAATCCCTCACTGCCTGGATTGCCTGGCTGACGTTTCTGTAGTTGTGCGCCATACCAATGTGCTGTCAAGTGATGAATATTAAAACATATCATATATCCAACAATTGTAGTTTTAAACGATGAAACTGAACTAAATAGGCTACTAAATAATCAAGTACCACATATAACAGTGTATGTGTCAAGCCAAGCATAGACATTAAAATAGAAGTGCAATTCAAAAACGAATACCATTAATGGGGTGTGGTGTCCAAGGGCAAGAAAACGCAGACCCAGACCGTGTAAAATATTAATCATTCCTGTAAAAAACACAGACATCATCTTAGGCAGGGACAACATACAGCAGGGAAACCCTTTAAAGATTTACACCACTATTCAAAAGTTTGTGTTTGCTACGATTTTTATTTGTTTTTTATGCTCACCAAGGCTGCTTTTGTTTGATCAAAAATGCAGTAAAACAGTAATATTGTGAAATATTAATACAAATTAAGGTTTTCTATTTGAATATATTTTAAAATGTAATTCATTTCTGTGATGCAAAGCTGAATTTTCAGCATCATTACTCCAGTCTTCAATGTCACATGATCCTTCAGAAATCATTTTAATATGATGATTTGCTGCTCAAGAAACAATTATTATTATTATCAATGTTGAAAACAGTTGTGCTTATTAATATTTTTGAGGAAACTGTGATTCTTTTTTAAGATTCTTTGATAAATAGTAAGTTCAAAATAACAGCATTTACTGAAATGGAAATCTTTTGTAACACTGACTTTACTGTTACTTTTGAACAATTTAATACATTTTTGCTAAATAAAAGTAATAATTTCTTTAAAAAACACTCCAGACTTTTGAACGGTAGTGTGGTTCACCAATTTTTTTTTAAATATATAGCTGTCCTTGATCTCCATCCACTTTCATTGGAAAATAGCAGCTTGGACATTCTGCTAAATGTCTCATTTAGTGTTTTTTAAGTGAAGGTCATTGAGGCGAGTTTGGAACAAAATAAATGTGAGTAAATGATCTCAGAATTAAAAGTTTTGGGTGAACTATCCCTTTAACTCTTAGGTTGACTTAGGTTGTACATCATGTTGTGAGTCAAAAAGTCCCATACCAGCAACTCCAGCCCACTGTCCAAACGCTACAATTCTGAAACCATTGGCGTCCACCATTTTTTCATAATCAATGAGTCGAACTTCCTAAAAAGGAAGGGGTATATGATGACATGAGTATCTTGTGAAATCTGCTTCTCCTGAATAAACATTTCCAAATACGTATGACGCCTGAGAGAGTATTGCAGTTGGCTTTCAGTGTAAACACTGTCCTTGACCATTTTCATTCTACAAAGAGACTTTCACCTTTTTAAGAAGGTCGTCTAGGAGCCCCATGTTTGCCTCTTGTGCTTTAATTGTGTGAGAGAAGAAGGCATAGGTCTTCCGGGGGTACACCTTTTCCTCCGCGGGTCTTTTCACACCGATGATGAGAGACGCCTCTGAGATGTCCTCCTGGATAACAGCTCCTGCTTTTTCATAGTACTGAGAACAGAAACAGTCTTGATTCTACTCAATCGGATAAGAATTTCATTCATTTAAATATCATAAATATCAAGTGGGAAAGGAAACATTAAGGGCCCTTAAAAGTGAGGGGAACAAAAATAGAAATTTATCATAGTAGAATGGGGATAGTTGCAGCAACATCCTTGTCATTATTTATTACATTTCAATTTACTATTTTTTATTTATAATTTGTGACACTGACAATTAAAAATAAAATATGATTTATATATTCACAACTACAATGAAGAGCTAAAATATAAATGTAAATATATATATACAGATAATCTCTATATATACACACTACTGTTCAAACGTTTTTGGGTCAGTACAATTTTTATTATTTTTGAAAGATCTTTTTTATGCTCACCAAGGATGTGTTTATTTATTATCAGAAATACAGTAAAAACAGTAATACTGTGAAAAATTATTAGAATTGAAAAAATCTGTTTCCATTTGAATATATTTTAAAATGTAATTTATTCCTGTGATGCAAAGCTGAATTTTCAGCATCATTACTCCAATCTTCAGTGTCACATGATCCTTCAGAAATCATTGTAATATGATGATTTGCTGCTCAACAGGTTGCTGCTTTACTTGCCCTGCCAATATTTTCCCTATTAAAATATAATAAATAAATAAATAAATAAAAGTTGTTGTTGTTTTGACCCATGTAACATTCTATTCTAATAAATCAGCCACCAAAATTTTAGATACCAGTGAAATTTCACAATTCTCCAATTTCTATTCCACAGCAAAAACTACAAGCCTAACTAACATAAAGTTCAAACTTTACTGAAGACAAGTGAGTCTTCACAAATAAAATAAGAACAAATAAACAAATTAAAAGCAACAGCTCAAATACAACAGAACAAATAAACACAAATAACACAAAAAAATAATGTGTTTTAACAGTCTATGTGTTTTAACAGCGACTCACTCTGTCATGGATGGCCCGTCTGTTGGAGGGTTGCACGAGCACCTTGTGTCCAGCCGCTGTCATCTCCCTGACGTGTCGTGGTGCCAGGGGCGCACGTCTCTCCCACACGTTGACATCCTCGCGCCGGATGGCTATGACGCTCTTAGGATTCTTCTGGTGATGATGGAGATGCTGAGACCTCCGCTGACAGCACATGCAGACCCTAAACCCCCTGCCCTGGCTCCTCACGAGACGCAGCATGACTGGACCAGTTTCCAAAACACACAGGTTACAACTACTACACACATCTGAGAAAAACCACACTTGAGAAATGTTGACAGTAACAGAAGTGCAAACGTAAAAATGAGCCTAGAAACACAGTCTATGGTTTGCAAAGGAGAGGATTGCATTTGAACCAAGCTCAAGTCAAGGTTTATTTTTATATCGCTTTTCATAATGTTTAAATGACGTTCAAACTGAAAATAAATGCATAAATTAATTAATGAAACTTAATATCTGCAATTTGTAAGTCTTGGATGAAACGGATAGGATTATTTTAAATACAGAATATTTTAATAGTACAATAATAGTGGCAATGACAGCTGTTTTATTCATGAGGACTAAACTTAAAACTTAGGAATAACACAATAAATGTCCTAAATAATATATATGTATGTATGTGTGTGTGTGTGTGTATTCACTTTTTTTTTTGCTTATCACAAAACCAGCAAAAACTAATGCACAATTTCTGTACATGCTGGAAATGTGCTGTCACTCTTTAAGTTTAACTTAAATGTTAGTTATCCTTTAACTTAAGTTTAAAGAGTTGCATATGTCATATGATCACATGAAACCAGTAAACTGACCTGAAATGTAGGTTTGCAGACTTTTTCACACTATAAAAGCTATTTAAATGTGAATCTGCTTTTGGAAGACTTCTATTTTCAGATATATGCAACATAAATGCATTTAAAATGTGTTATTACCAAACAAATAATTACTAATTAGGCTATTTTAAGCAACACAAATCGATTTAATGAAACCTAAATATAGCCTATTTATAAACCACATATGACAGCTTGAACTCACCCCAGTCTGGCTGACACTTATGAAAAATACTGTAAACCTTTCCGTTAAGATGGACTTTTTGTTATTTAGTTTGAAACCAATATAGATTAACCACTGTTAGAATAACACCAAGCATTTAGGCAAACAGAAATGTGCCTCAAAACCTCAGAGTTCTTGAGAAACAGCCCTTGGTTGACATCCTGCAGTTTATAAGCAACAAGTGTTTCACTGCAGCTCGAGTTTCGGCACACGTCATCACCTACCTGTACTCTTTACGCAGTTTGCCTGGACCTACAAAGTGGTGCCGGCTGAATAATCACATTAACGTGAAGTGCAATGCACAGGAGGTTTATATATAAATTGTCGCTTCGGCTCTTATGAGTGACTGTGTCGCGTAAACGTGAATGGCAGAAGAACAACGCCACGGGATTGACCTGTTAGCTGTTCCGAGACTTCGGGCAAGTAACGTGGAGCTAACTAGCCTTATCCATGCGGTTTAGATTACAGCGCAAATATTTGTTTCTGCCTGGAATGCAGCGAAGTAATCTGAGCCCTGGATTAGTTCCCACCAATCCCGACTCAGAACGAGGATCGGCCTCCTCGCGTGCCCTTGACGTCGCGTCGCAGCTTGATGACTGAGCAGAGTGAGGACACAGGCCCCTCCCCTTTCACGCGCTCTCTCTTCCGCGCGCTTCTAGTACAAATGTGTGGCAGCAGAGAGCGATGACGAGGTAAAAATGGGTTATTTCGGTTTTATTTGTTTCTTTTTCTTTCAAGTTTAGAAAAAATATCCTGCGGTGTTATTATTTAAACAACAACAGGCTATTAATGTTAACTACATTTAAAGTGTATAATAAATAAAATATATTTCAATAATTCTTTCTGGAAAAACACCGTTCACACCAGACTAAAATTGTTTTGACTGGTCTCCAATGGTCTAGCTTGCTGGTTTTATTGGGTAAAACATCTTGCCGACCAGAAACCAGCTTGGCAAAGACCAGCAAATCAGCTAGTTTAAGCGGGGATTTTTTTTTTTTTCAGTCGTTTTCTGTCGGCTGTGACCAAAACCTTTGGTCTATAACTATAACACGAAATGTATATATAAACGTTTATATCTGAAAGGAAATATTTAGGACAGAACAGAGCAATCACAATGCATTATGCAAATAAATGCAAGAAAAAACTAATAGCAATTCAGCACGCAAAAAAAAAAAAAAAAAAAAAAAAAAAAAAAATGCATTTTAAGTCAACGAGAGTTTCCCTAAATTGTCTTACACATTAGCCTATAAAACACCTATAATAATAATAATAATTATTATTATTATTATCATTATTATAAAAACATTTATAAATTAAATAAAAATTATTATTATTATGAAATAATCTAACCTACAAAACCTGGAATTAAATTTAGAATTAATATTGAATTAAATGTTAATGTGCTCCGTTTAATTCAGCGTTGTGAATGAATTAGCAGAAACCTGGATAAGAACAGTCGCGCACATCATAAATAATATAGCGATATTTTTAGAATTTAGGGAATATTGGCTATTTGAGAAATATCGGGAGCTGTTCAGTCATGTGGTGCTGAAGTAGCTAATTAAAGTAATTCACCCCATTCCTACAGTGCCTCGAGATCTATTCATTTGAATCAAATCATTGGCATTTATAATCCAAGACTATAATCTTCACTAATACAAGCTATTTTATTACATATTATTAGTAAAACATTAAATATTTACAAGCAGCCTTTTTGAATCTGACCAATTTCCTCTGAGCTCTGGCAACGTTTTGGCAGAAAAATATGTGAGATATGAGTCACAGCACGTTTAGTGCCATCATTATTGCAAAGCCTCTTTATTTAATAAATTTATATATATATTTTAGAGATTATTTTCCTTTTAGTTTCGTCCACTAGAGGGAGCGTTTTCTCCTCATAACGTGCGCACGCATGGTTGCTGCAATTCTATTAGTGCCAATAAAGAGTATCATAATTATGATACTAATAATGGCATTTACATTTTATTTAATTAACGTGTGATATCTGTCATTGCATAGACCTTAATGAATATTTGTTTGACAAGAAAGAATCACATGGTCTGTTATTTCCAAGAATCTTTTAACATGCGTCTTATAAAACGCAAAGTGCCTCACACAGAAAATATAGCAATAAGATATGTTTTATTTATTTGGATTCCCTACCCCTTTATCATATGTTTTATAATCTTTTTGACAGATCAAATGTCATTGGAAATATACAACAAGCCTTGCATATATATTCACATTGATTTAACAAAACGTTTACAGTCGGCAAACAGTATAGTTAATACAAAGAACTGTATAAATAATAAACATATAAAATGGAGTTTCAAATACACAGCGGTCACGAGAATTAATGTTCCATATACGGGTTTCAATTACTCTCTTTAAGTAAATGACAACAGTAGGCCTACAGTTTCAAATAAATAAGACTGTCGTTACCCTGAGAGTAAAAAGAATCATGTAATAATCTACCATTCACAGACGAGCTTCAACAATGATGACGGTCGCTCAAAATTATACAAATAATTATGATTAAAAAATACATAAAAAAAAAAAAAAAAAAAAACTTTGCATGCGCGATTTTTTTCCCCGGGAGTCAGAGGGATTTTACTGACCCTCCATGTTCCCGGTGGGTGTCGGTGGTGAGCGGGATCCTGATGGGGAAATGTCGTGCAGTTTCCTAATGTGTTTTTTAAGATCAAAGTTCCTGCAGAAACCCTTCCCGCATGTCGGACAGGTAAAAGGCTTCTTGTCGTTGTGCGTGTGCATGTGGAATGTGAGGTTGTACACCTGGTGGAAGGCTTTGTTGCAGATATTGCACTTGAACTGTTTTTCGCCGCTGTGAGTCAGTTTGTGGTTCTTGTAGTTTCCTTGAAAATAAAACACGAATATGAGAAGCCAAACCCAATAAACATGGCAGGAAAACAATACATCCAATACAACAACACTGTAAAATAATAATTGTATTATCAATAAGTTATGACAACGTTTTTGCATTGCTTTAACTCATCAAAATAAGTTTTTTAAGTTATACAAGACTCAACTCATTTTTTTTAAGTCAGTTCAATGTAATTTAAGTCGAAATGACTTAAACATCAAGTTGATTGTACTTAAAAAAATTAGCAACTTTTTTTAAATTTTTTTTTAGTGAATCTATCTTTGTCTCTTTAAATAACTAATTGCTATAACAAATAGACATTATAAAAATCCCTTTGAGGACAGATACCTTTCTGATGAAATCCTTTCCCGCAGAATTCACAGATGAAGGGTTTGTATCCCGCGTGAATTCGTGTGTGAGTGTTGAGAGTTGAACTTCGGTTGAAAGCTTTACCACATTGGTTGCATTTATGCGGTTTTTCCTGCAAACAAGCGGAGGAAAATAGATTTTAAAAAAATATTTCACATATTTTACTTGACATTTTATCATGTAGGCCTATACATTTTGCTGATAAACACTTACAATAGGCTACTGATAAACGGTAATTCTATATTTAAAACATTAACATTATTATTATTATTAATTAGCCTATTATTATTAGCCTATAAATAACTTTGCTAATTTTTTCCATAAGCTATATCATTATTTTAACTTTTATAGTTAAAAAATAAAAAACGTAGGCTATCCATGAAACAACAAAAAAAATCCAAAAACGTCTTTAATAGGCTATTTATTAAACATTTAAAATGTAAATATCTAAATCTTCTAAAAGAGAAACATGTAAACGGCATGATACGAACATTTATAAATTCTGGTATATGATTTTCTTTTTTATTAGCCTATATATATATATATATATATATATATATATATATATAAAATAAAATATATGTTAATACCAAAACATTTATTTACATAGCCTATGCTAGCCTATATTTACCAATAAAATATCACAGAAATGGCAATTAGTATGGTTAATAAATTAATTTATTTGAGATATATTGCAGCAGCAATGTAATTATTTATAAAATCATGTGCATAATTACCTGAGTGTGTATGATTTTATGGCGACACAGAGTGCTCGCTTGTCTGAATCCTTTGCCGCACACTTTGCACACGAACGGTCTCGCGCCAGTGTGAACCGGCATGTGACGCGTTAAGTTATAGTGCGCGTTGAACACCTGAAAATTACAAACCGTGTTAAAAAAAAAAGTGGGGAACATGTTGGCTAATCTGTATTAAAACAGAAAATCAATCTCGCTCGTCTCACCTTGCCACAAACTTCACAGGTGAACACCTTTGGTTTGGTTTGAGGAGACCCGCTGTTTAATTTGGCCGCTGAGTTCTTGAACAGCTTCTCCGACAGGATGTGCGCGCTCTCCTTCATGTAATGGTGCAGGTGAGAGTGAGAAAACTCTTTAAAAGACACGCCAGGAGGACACCTGTCCGCGGCGGCGCCCGCTTTGCTCTTCTCTGAGGAAAACAGGCTCTTCTGGCGCGCGTGCAGTGGCGTGTTGAGGAGGTACGACGCCATGGGGTGCAGGTTCACCAGTCCCGCGTGAGGCGGACACGCGCCTTCCCCGCAGTTCAGGTAACACACGGCGGCGCCCATCGCGTGGAACGACGACTGGTTGACCACGCGCGGCCGGAAGAGTTTGTACTGTCCGATGGCCGGGGTCGCGTCTTGCAGCTCGTTCTTATAATTCAAACCGATGTTCAGGAACTCGTTCGCGTTGTGTGAAAAAGCGTCAGGGTGGTCTAATCCGTTAATGTGAAGTTTATGCGGCGGCTCGCAGGCTAGCGGCATGAGGGGGATCATGCAGTGCAGCGGGGCGGGAGACTGCTTTTGCTCCGCTTTCCCCACGGGAGCGTGGAACAAGTTCGGGAACGGTATCGACTTTGGCTCGGGCGTCCTTGCCATAATCCTTTCGATCGAAAAAGCGAGAGGTTTGGAGCTCGCGATCATGCTTCCTCCTGTTGGAGCCGAAGGGGCGCCGAATATTCCCGCTGAGTGGTACAGCGCGCTGTCCATGACTCGAGCGCAGCACCTGTACCTGTGTCCTCCTGTTCTAGATAAGTTTGATTCCTCTCAGTGACCCGCAAGAAAAGACATCATCAAGCGCAAAGGCCCCCTGGCTGCTCCGCTGCTTGTAAATTGCGGACAATCAGCACTTATGTCCGCCCAGGATTGCTCAATAAAGAGTGTTTTGTCAATAGCGCAACTCAGGGCTCACCACGCGCGCGCGTCAAAGACACGTAAAGCAGCCCAGATGCTCGATTTACTCAGGCTATATCAATCACTAGAGCGGCTTTTTTTCTCTCTCTCCCTGCACTTGTCCTACACACTGCTGTGGGTGACTAACTCAAGAAGGTGCTCTTTATTAGCACTGTAAAGCGCTGGGCGAATCTCCGGTCTCCTCGCGCCTCGCTGTGACATCATTGTACCTCGCGCACGATGACAGGCGCGCGCATGCATCATGTTTGTCAACATTTGACATATGAAAACTTCTATACCGCATTTTTTGGGGGGTTGGACTGAAGGGCGATTTTTTTTCAAACAACATACTTAATTTAGGACTTTACTGCTTTTTAAATGAGACGTGTATTGTATAAAAACGAACACAAATTAAGACTTAATGGACAGGTTTTTTTTTTTCCTGTTCCCCCCCCGTTGTAATAATCTCATATTTATCTTCTACAAATTAGTTTATAACTCTGCATTTTGTCTTTTTTCCCTAAACTGTGTAAACGGTTACAAACCATATAGCTAGTTCACTGTAGGCTAATAATAAAAATATAGGCCTATATTTTCATTATTTGTTATCTCAACTTTTTTCTTTTGTCAAATCATCTTGGATAATTAATGTGGTTCATATAACATCATATTTTGAGTTTCAAATTCAAATTCAAGTTGAGTAAACAAATCTACATTGTATTAACTCAAAATTGTCAACCCGGTAACTTTTTTAAACCAACAATATTTTTTACAGTGTTGTAACACTAGTAAAAAAAAAAAAAAAAAAAAAGAACATTTAGTGCACGACCCTGGTAATCGAATTCACGTAGCCTATTAAAAACATTCTAATTCAAAAAGGAAAATATATATTTTGCATTTTAATTCGAAAGAGCAAATAAAAAAAAGAACAAATAGGCTACATATAGACTATTAACCCTAAAAACATAACGTTTTAAATAGGTTTTTAAATATGTTACATGCAGGCAAATGTAGCATATTGCCCTGTTCAAATGTATTTTTATACACAGTCTTATAATGTCACCTCAGGGGGCTGTTGGTCATGTATGATCGTAATTTTACCCCATGTAGTTATTTTTTAATTGGTTAAACTGTTTCAGCTCCAGTGTTTAAGCGGTCGACTAACAGCACCTGTTATCTGCTTTGAATTCACTGATTTTTCCAGGCCTATCTATACATAATTTAATGTGAAATGTAATCAAATAATTGTTATAATTATTTGCATGCCATTAGTGAAACTTCACGCGACCATTCCATGGTTTTGACATCACGCGCCACACATCCCAAAAAAGATTATGGAAAAGCCATGTTTCGCATCAGACGACCTTGGTTTCCCAACGCAAACTCGTGAGGACGTTCATCTGGGAATTGTGCGCCAAACGAGAGGTATTAACAGCAAAAACGCCTCCAAGGAGCTGAGATCATGTCATGAGAGAGTGAGAGAGTCGCGCGCGTTACAATCGGTCCGCGAGCTAAAGCAGAAATGAAAAGTGGCAGTTCGGTGTGAAATACAGTTGACACTGATTCGATGCGAAGATGTTTTTTTTTCGTCAAGGATTATTCTGATTAAAAGGTATGGGAAATGAGTGCGTCGATGACATATTGAGCTTTTAAAATATTTTTATGTTTATTATTAATGATTGGCTACTTGGTAATATCGTTTTTATTTTTAAAATGGCTATTAATAATCAGCAGTAGGCTATAGGCTACGATACATACGCTAAAATGATTATGTTTGTGTTTTCAGAGCGACTTTAGAACATTGCTAATTTTGACTGCTGTTCAGTTGGAAGCAGATGGGTGTCAAATAACCTGCAATTTTGAGCTTTTTCACATAAGCAGTCGCCTCACTGTTGTCATATGCTGCTCCTCAGATTTCCTCAGCTGGGCGAAGGCAAAACGGAAAGAGAGAGAAATCCTCTGTGATTAGCCACGGCACAAATGCATCTTAATATTTGTTTCTTTTTGCATCTTAATATTTGTTGGCTATTAAAAGCTTGTCATGTTTTCCAACACCCATATTAAATATAAAAATACGCTTAAACAGCTGCATATGAGAAATAATTAGCTAATTTTTAAAAGTTTTAATATTTTTTTTATATGACTTGGAAAAATAAGAATCGCGCGTTTAATTTCCCGTGACTATTTTCGCTGCATATTTCAGTATGATACACAATTTATGATTCGATGACAGCGATTATCTCACAATCGTGATTTATTTATCTGACACTGAAACCTTGGCATATTTTTTACCCTTAAAAAAATATTTATTCAAGGTCTCTGCTAGACTAGATGGCTGAATCGAAATGATCACAGTAAACCAACGTTATCAAACTGCATTTAAAAATGATTTTAGATGTCGTATAATTTTTAAACGTACAGTATTCAATTAAAGAGATCGTGATGAACAGTTACATATAGGCTACAGATAAATATCTCCTGTTATAGCCTACCTTTAAAAGTCTTTTTTTATATTTTATTTGACATTTTATTTTGTTAATTTATAATGTTTCTATTATGTTAATAATTATTAGTCTTACTAAGAGTAAAACGCCTAGAAATAATGGGCATTGCGCTATTGTGTAGTAGGCAATTACAGCAATGTGTTTCTATGAATAGAATTCCATTTCTTTTAGATGTGTTTGTTTAATATGATGCACAATAAAGATGAAGGCCATTTAAAGTGATAATTAAAAGAACATGCAGAAAACCGCACACTGAGTGGGTTTGATATCGAGACCAACAACTGCCATCGTTTTTATTAGTGACCAAAAAATCCAGGAGAACAAATTCTAGTCATTAATAAATATTTTAAGTGTTGCTTATTCTTTGGCTAGTAAAAAATCTACAACTGTATTTAGTAGTTTGTTTCCACTTTTCCTAAAATGTTATCTAGAATCTAATCTAGAATATGATTAACATTTAAATGCATATAAAAATGAAAATATAAAACGCATACTAATTTTTTTTTGAATGCCCTATAAGTTGTATTTAGCCCTTGTAAAATGTTTTCATTTATAGGCTACTCAGCCTTCATGTGCATCACATCATAAAAAAAGACCAGAAAAGTGACATTAAAAACACTTTAATTGTAACACTTGGGCAATCTCAGGTGCACAAAGACAATAGAAATATACAGCTCTTGTTAAAATCCAGTGACATTTTCTTTCATCTGAAACATAGTTGGACATTGACAGCATACTATACATGACACACTCAACGGTTACTTCTACAGAAAAATCTGAATGTGAACTCATAGCAATTGAGTGGAACAGTGTCACGACTTCATAAACAGTGCAACAACTAGCATTTCATCCACCATATTTGGAGCTTTGGCCTGAGGATCCCAAGCTGATGCAGAAAGAAAGAAAAAAGCACATAAGCAGACACTACTTCCCTCACGCTCTGTATTTCTAGCTTTCACTTCGGTACACCGTGTCTATGATACACTTACAAATCATCAGCAGGACCCCTGTGCTATTCGAGCATCACTGCACATCAAATACAGAACGACAGAGACACTTTAGCAGTCTGTAAGTGGCCAATGAGAGTTTTTACACAAGCATGGTGATATCGGCTTAGACAGAGGGCAGAGTAGCACTGGCTAGGGAGCATGAAGCGCGAGCTCCAATCAGGAGAGCTGGAATCCGACCTCTTCGTATCGAGTTTATGACCATCCACACAGGTGGGACGTTAACCCTCCTCTTCATCGCTGTCCCTCATGGTGATGCCCTGCAGGCCGTCCGCGGCCGACACGGCTGCCGTGGCTTCCTCGATAGTGAGCCGGTTGTAAACGGTCTCGTAGCTCTTGTTGTTCAACGTGCCGTCCAGGACGCCCTGCAGCCTGAAGTCGCGGTACGACTTCTGAACCACAAAAATAAAGAGCAAGGAGAGCGATTCAATAGTTTAAGGACACGTTTTGACTTCTCGTACATTAGATTCGCCTGACACGGCACTCGTGTCACGGTCAATTAGCATCAATTGAGTTTCCAACAAAAACTTCTTCACACAATGCATTCTTTTTTTTCTTTCTTTTTTTTACCTTGACAATCTTGATGAGAGTTTTGAGTTGGTAAACATGCAGCTGCTGATCCAGTCTGTCCGTCAGCCACACGCACATCGCCTTCATGAAAGAGTTGTACCATTGCTGTGCATGTAAGAAAGAGAGAGATAAACCTTGAAGGGGACACAAATGCGATGGAAAAAAACATCAGCACTTTAAGCAAATAAAAAGATGTGACCTACGTGGGGCGTGAAAGAAAAAGCTGCTTTTGGTTAATGTCAAAAGTTCCCTTTAGGTGTGTTTTTCTTGTATGATTGAGCCTTGAAATTTTCACATCTACTGCAGTCCTCAAAAATGTTTACAGCCTTTTTAGCAAAGGACATGCAAGATTACCTATTCAGTGTATTAAAGTATTTAATATTCATTAAGAGTCATTACTTCATTGCTCATTACAGAACTTCCTGCAAGTATCTTCTCGTGCCCCAAGTATCATGAGGTCACGTTCGCACTTTATAACAACCCTAAAGAAACCAAACCAACTAATTACAGGGCTAACACTTGAATCAGCGTGTGAAGGTTCACCTTGCACTCAAAACACCTTTTAAATACACATTTTACTTAAGGTGAGGACACCTTTTACAATTAACGGTTCAGAAGGCCAGACTTTTCTATGAAAGAAGCACGTTCTTTAATCAACGGCGTTTAGACGGTGAATCGGTTTTGTGACTCCGCCTCGCGTTGGCATTCTGCCCACTGATTTCATTTCGGAAATCATTAGCTCAAATCGACGAAATGTGCACATCGAAGAGATTTGCTTATCTAGGAGCTCATCACACGCATTCGTTTGAATACATGCACAAGCAAGACTGTGTCATGCAAGACCACATCATCATCATCTATTTGTTTGTGAAACGCATCTTAAGGCCTGTTTTCATTGAGCTTCCCATGTATCCCATGTAATTTTCTGTCGGGCTTGGCTTTAACGCTTTCAAATTTGTGACGGGAGCGTAAATGAATCCAAACAGCGCAAAAGTAATCAGCAAAGTCCGCTCCTGCCGTTAACGGAAAATGGGCAAAATGGAAAGATGAGAAGCCACTTAATTGAAGCACTTAGGCTGGTTGGGAAACAGATGACTGTGCCCTAATTGTTGGAGGTGAAAGAATGGCAACGCATTTCTTCATATCAGACGAATCTCCGTCCCGTGTGTCAGTAATCACATGCTTAAGTGTCCACTTGTCTGGTTCATTAGGGAGGCAGAGGAGGGTGGCCCTCCACACCTGTGACCAGGCTGAGGGCCGTGCAAACCTCATCGCTCCGCTAATCACAGTGATTTAACGCCCCGGACAAACAGACCGCAGACTGCAAGGGCATGCGGCGACTGATTTTCCTATTTCCTCCGGCATCTCCACAACAACAATCGGCGGCCTGATGTACAACGGCTTGTCCTCAAGAAGAAGCGCTGAAATACATTCACGGCTGAACTTTTAGCCGTCCAGAGATTCGAATTAAATGTTTTGAAACAGACAGACAGATTGGGAAGACTTGATGTTTGGAGATGCATCTCACACACACACACACACACACAGGCTGCCTGATGAGGAAGTTTCTGTGGTGACACACGGCGACCCTTCTCTCGACTCACTCCTGGTGCATGACTGTGCGCGTGTGACACACATTAGAGGCTGTTGGTGTTCAGGGCACCTCCATCCCACCCGCCTGTCTCCATCGGCGGCCTCGGCAAAAGTCTAATAAATCAAGAGAAGACATCAAACACTGCATCTCTCCAATCTGGCTCGGAATAGAAAGTTTTCGAAAGGCAATCTGCTCGGGATTTATAGGGGAGGGAGTGTTGTTGTGTATGTTCTCTCGAGTGTTTGTGTCTGTCTATAGATCTGCAAAGCGACACGGGAGGATGAGCAGTGTGTTCTAAACAAAATTAAGGAGCGAGAGGTACGCGCTTGCGCCTTCTATCTCTCTCTCTCTCTCGATGTTGTTTGAGAGTAAACGGGTCAACAGGAGCCCTGGGTGAGTGCTCAGGCACTGGAAGTGGTCACAATGGGCTGATGAGTGCTCTTGGTGAGGCCTCGTTGCCTCTTGCAACAAAAACTTTCCCCACCCCTTCTCACCTCCCTCTGCCTCGGCTTTACAATACCCACAGCTGAGGAGATGTGGCAGGAACGCAGCTGGAAACCAACTGGGACGGATTATAAAAAGGAATAGATGTTGGAACATTCATTCACTTGTAACGGCACACCTGAAAACAACGACCTTGAAGTAATTCTGCTTGATTTGCGTTGCTCTTTAAACTTATTACGAAACATTTCTGATGCTAGTGCGTCTAAGGCCTTGTTTACACCTGTGGTATCAGGATGCGTTTTGGTCGATTGGATCACAGATAGACGAGGGAGGCATTCCCGTTTACACCTTATGTTTTAATCCGTCTCTTTTGTTCACTTTTTCAACCACTTCTGTCCTGATTTCTTCGATCCATGTATGGGTTTTTTCAGATCTTACGATCTAATGGACAAAATAAGCTCACTCAATTTACATATGACTCTGTTTACACCTGAATATAGCGTAACAGGGCATAATGCAGCGGGTTTGGCATGAAACTTACGTCAAAGATTTTCTCGGTGTACATCTCGTCATTCACACGGTCTCGCAGAATGTCCTGGTTCTGCCGTACGAAGGTGATGTAGGTATCTGCTAGATCCATACCAGGTTTCTGTTGAGAGTGACACATCCAAAGTCAATATGCTCATCAGATTAATTCATTCTGGGTATTCATTTGATTTTTGTTGATGCATTGCAAAGCCAATTTGACCAGAAAACATGCTGATGATTGATTTTGAGTCATTCAAACTTTTACTATCATAAAGGTGCACTAAGTGAAATGTTTTAGATTTAAGAAATCTATAATATTTTTGACAAATGTTTAAAACATCAATCAGAACAGTGGCCAAGTAAAAGCTGTTTTATCCCACATAAGGGCAGGTCCCCCTCATGGTGGCAGCCATTTTGAGATCACATGACCAGGTTATCCTTTTACCTTTGACAAATACCTTATTTCTTATTGCACTATGTTTTTGTATGTGTAATTTTGCTTATTTGTGTCAGCTCCTTTATTACTTAAGGCCAGTTTTATGATTTAAGGCCTGTTCACACAAAGAACGATAACTATAACTAGCTATAAGTTATTAGCAATAAAGTTGTAATAATCGTTATAATTCCATGAGAATAGTCCACACCACAACTATAATGATAATGACTCAGGAACAATATTATTGGAATCACTTTCAGCATTTTTTTTTTCCAGTTGATGAACACTAAAAACATCAACAGCCAATCAGAATCCACCCGATTTTAAAGAGCTCAAGCATTTAAAGCGACAGATGACAAAACTGGGCAAACTTCTGAATCAATAAACAGATGGTTAGATTCTTATAGTTATCTTTCTTGGTGTGAATTGGCCATTACTGTTTATTCTTTTCTTGTAAAGACACTCTAAGAAAGGAGATTTATTACAAATATGAATAGGATGATGATTACCATTATTATTAATAAATACAAGCTGTTTTTTCTGCTATGGCATTGATAACTAAATGCTTTGTTTTTATATGATGCTGGATTCACAGCAGTTGTGTTAGTATGAAGACGTATAAGACAGTCGTGCAGCGAAATTAACAAAAATGACTTAGTACACCTTTAATTCAGCCATTATTTTCTTTGTATGACAGGATGAGCAAATCAAACACCAAGATCAAACACGAATACCAATACATTGACAGCCACCACCATCTTTGCCTGCTGAAGGATATTTATGTAAACGTATTAAAAAAAGTAGCAAAAAGCACCTACGACACTTATACCCCGTTAAAAGCAATCCTTTTACCTGTGGAAATGTTTTTCTATTCACACTGAGGCTGTTAAAACAGGACAAAAATGTCCTAATAGTGCTATAATTGCTGTGACACATTTCCCTCCCATGACTCAAGGGCTGATGTAGCTCGAGGGCTTGAACGCTGGAAACCCCCTTTTTATTAGAGCGCAAAGAGACACCTGAGCATCAACCTCCTGTTCTGGTCAAGCCTCGCTTCCTGTGAGTTCGTGTGTTGGTCATATGACAGAATGAAGGTCCAATGATGAAACAGTTAGTACCTATTTGAAAAATAGTTTTTTCAAAGAATCCTGAAAAAATCTTGTAGAGTTGCACGTGCAACTTGTGAAAGCAAGCTTGTTCACGGAAAAGCTGCCTTATTTTGAAAGAAGTAAACTGTCACACTATTGACATTTATGTAGTAGCGTCACAAACTCTAGTTAGGTTCTCCCCAACACTGGAGAGCAACACACACTGGACAGTATAACCTCCTGACCGCATCAGAGATATGAATTGGACAAACAACAGTTGATCAAAAAACGACTGGGATCTCAAGAGGGCTTCATGTCATGTTGAGTAAGAGGACTTCAGAGGTCTTCACAGACATTTATATTATAGTGGAGGGAAGAAAACTGCCACTTCCTGTGGAGAACCAAGCGTATAATCGCTGACGTATCATGGTAGTCACCTGTGGCTCCACAAAAGGCACTTGGGTGGAAGCAAAAACGGGGTATTTTTAACCCAATGCTCTTCCTTCCATCAGTCTGACAGGACGACAAAGCCCGTGATGGGACGATAAGTACACAAACACGATCTTCTCACACGAAATCCAACCGGAGGACCGAGGGACGATCCGTCAGGCCAGACAATGCCACGACGACTGGGTGTGGGTCATGTGTGAAAGAATAAATGGAGAGGTGTGGGATGGTGCGATTAAGGCCAGGTTAATGACTGGTTAAGCTGAGCGGATAAATGGCGTGGATGGGGAAACAGAAGAGAAAGGGAAGGGGAGACGAAATGCGCAGTAATTACATACAACTGCTAGCCTGGCTTCCTGCCACTGCTTCATTCACTGTCCAGGTGCAGGTGTGTGTGAGTGAGTGTGTGTGCGCGATAGAGAGCGTGTGAAGTGCGTTTGTGCAAGTTTTGAGTAAATACTCTGTTGTGGTAACGCTAATGCGAACGCAGATTCGAGCCGTGAGTGTTAGCGTGGGTGTGAATGTGCGAACGAGTGTGTTAACAGAGCGCTATCGGGAGGGCGTCTCGCCAGAAAGCCCCGGCGCTTGAATGGCAGCCTTCACAAAGGAGCAGAGGAGCTTAACCTTTCGTGACAAGAGCCCAGAAATGTTCAGTGCCAAAGGCCAGACCACAGCCAGGTTCTTCCCTCCCTCTCCGGCTTCAGCGGGAGCTGTGAAAAGGGCTTTACACGGAGCAGCGTTCCTTCTGCACAAAAGCGCAAGGTGGAGGTCACGTTATAATTTGAGGGGGAGATGGGGTGCCCGCTGCACACCTCGGGGAGCTCAGATGGAGCGATGTGTAGGGTTTGAACGACTTTCTGTTCTTAATCTCATCAGTTTGCTTTGCACATTGGCCCCAAATTGTTATTTGGACACTCAAGTCGCGGCTAAAAATTTATGAATGTCATCAAGTACATCAAATATCATTTATCTGAAAGAAAGTTAGCATAATTGCAAAAAAATTCAAGTTTCAAATAAAAAACAATAGGGAAAACTGTTGGGAAAACTTTACTCGAAGCCTTTATATATAATGTACTGTAAAAGTATTTCTAATGCATTAATTATGCCTTTTAATGCACATTATAATCAGACATGGGCAGTATTTCAATTAAATGTATTTTAAATACGTATTTAATTACTTTAGTGTATTTTGTAATTTGTATTTTGCAGGTGTGGAAAAAATAAAATGTAGTTTGTAACAAAATATTTTGAGGGAGTGTATTTAGAATATTTCAAATACTTAAATACTTAAGAAAAATCACCATATGCTTATCACCATAGTAAACGATTTTGCCATATTTTCGGTCTGATGTTGGCAATGGCAATGTCCAGGTTAGATGCATGATTTCATGAGCCAGTATTTGTAGCTTGTAACAAAATAGTTTTTGATGTATTTGTGCCCACCTCTGATTATAATGCATTGTATGGTCTCATGAATAATTATAGAACCACAGTTCTAACACATCATGATAATTATGTTTAGCCTATAGAAGGTATAATGCATTAAAATACAAGACAAACAACCAATTTTAGATGCAACAAGGTATCTGCAAATATTATAATGCATTTTAGCTTTGGTTACAATTATTTATGAAAAGATATGATGCATTTATACTGCATAATGCATTAAAACTTTATGATACAGTATACATAAAATCTTTAAGTGTTATCACTTTTTTTTTTTTTACAAAAAGTGTTTAGACTATATATATATATATATATATATATATATATACACACACACACACACACACACACTATGCACAAGCATAATTTAAACTAAAATATTTGAGTTTTAAAAGTTTTTTTGATGATAAAACAACAGGTAAACTTCAAAATCAAGACAAAACGTTATTGCAATAAAATGTTATTGCAATAGATTAAATATCAAATGTAGTAAAAAAAAATTGGGAACTTTTTGGTCACATTTAGAGGATCATGTTGATGTGCTGAACAACACCTGTGGTTCCTCTTCTAGGACACATGTGTGAACTTGAGGGGATCTGACTTTTTGATTAAACGTAGGCCCACATGGAATCCGCATTCACAGAATTCAGCAGAAAATCTGTTAATGACGGTTGTTCCAATTCTGTGGAAATCCAAACATTCCCAGCCCTTGTGTTTTTGCATTTGAAATATTTGGGCTAATTTGATAATGCTTTCATCTGCCAATAAAAGTGTAGTGCTGTCAGCACTACTGAACAATATTTAAATTTCATTCCACAGATTTTCCCTCTAAAATCAGAACAGAAAAAGCGGGGGGAAAATGTCTGGAAATTCTAAGTATAGATCTTCCTAAAAGAGGCAAAAAAGGTACTTTTATCATCAAATTAAATTACATTTATACAGTACATACTTTTTAGGGCCACTGCACACTAGAATGATTTCTGAAGGATCATGTGAAGTCTCACTGAAGACTGGAGTAACAATGCTGAAATTTCAGCTTTGCCGTCACAGGAAACTAACTGTAATGAGAAGTTGTTCATGTTTTTATTCAGACAGCCCTTCAGTAATACTCTCGTCCCGGTTCAGGAGGTCATGCGATTACTCAGTCTTTCCCTCAACCCGTGTTAGCTTCTTTCTGCTTGCTCACGGTCTGCGCTCTGAACAGTCTTGGTTCCTGGTGATTCATTAGCATCTTTCTCTGCTTGTGACGGCCCATTGTCAACACTGTGGCAGATCGTGAGACTGATTTTAAGCCAATGGGGTTGCTAATTAGTCTTGCTCAGCCAGCTCTGAAAGACGCTCCAATCCCGCTTTCAGTTGGCCATGAGTCGCAAATGATAAAAAAAATATGTAATTGTGTTAAGTAATGATGAAATAATATGCATTAAGCCTTTTTTAAATATTAAAAACAAAGCAAGAAGGAAATGCTTGGCAAAGCTGAATAGAGAATCTGTTTCCCTAAGTAAATAATAAAACACACATACACAAATGCAGAGCAGCATGCACAAAAATATCCACACAGGGCATGCCGGCATCATGCGCACAGTTACCATTTATACACTTACTGGGACGTCTACATATTTGGCTGCTGCTTTTACCTTAAAAAAAAAAAAAAGTACCTGCTTGATATCTTTGGCTTATTTGGTGTTCAGTGCGAAATAAGATCCCGGAAAGGGCGTGTGATAAACGTGAGAGACAACACTCACCGTGAAAGACAGGATTGAGGAGAAGAATGTTCCCTCGTCATATCGTGAGATTTTGGACAACACCCCATCCAAAACAGCTGCAAACTGTGAAAGCAAGTTAATGTTTGCGTGACAGGCAC
Source organism: Abramis brama (assembly GCF_963993115.1). Lineage (NCBI taxonomy): Eukaryota > Metazoa > Chordata > Actinopteri > Cypriniformes > Leuciscidae > Abramis > Abramis brama. The sequence continues at coordinate 19,280,460 of NC_139982.1, read as the reverse complement.
AAACACCTTTAGCACGAGAAACAATTAACAATTTAGGACAAAGTAACATTCACTGAAAAGGTACAACGTAGCAGAAAACACCATATAACGTTTCCTGAAACACACATTCATTGGAAAGCTACGTGTCGAGTCAGAGTGAAAAGAATGGGCAAAATCCAAATCGCAGTGTTATGAAATGTGGCGTCTCGAAAGAGGCTGAGACGATGCCTGGTGGGAGTACCTTTGAGACCAAGGAGGAGATCATTTCCTTAAAGGCCTCATCGATCAGGACATCGATTTTTGAGTGGTACTGCTGCTGTGGGACAGAAGGAGGAGAAACATCAACAGATACGATGCCGAACAGATCGCAAGGCATCCTAAAAGAACAACATATTTCGGGAGAGAGGAAAAATCCTCCCCGTGCAATAGGGCTGAGTTAAGCAGCTATTAGGCCCATTATGCCAATGAATGGCATTCCTGCTCTCGTTTAGGGCAAAGGAATTTGAAGGATACTTTTTGTGTGGGCCACAATTAGAGCAGCCTTGTGTTTTTCTAAAGAACCCGTCCAGCTGCGGCGACCAAAGGCTCACACTACATTCAATTAATCCGCCATTTCATGTCTGATAAGTCTTATTCACCTATTTTGTGGAAAAAAAAAAAGAGAGGAGGAAGGAGAAAGCGAGGGCTCAGGGGGTGTGAGAGAGAAAGAGAGAGAGAGCGCATCCATTTGGGTGCTGAATAGATGCCTTTGCTGCATGCAAGGCAAGCAGGAGTTCATCTCCGCCAACAATGGCCATTCACGCCGAATCTAAAGGACACCCAAATTAAAAATTTCAATCAACAATGCGTGCAGATCGGTGACAAATTGAAGGTGCTAAGAGGTCACTGTCAGCAGCTCTAATTTTCTTTTCACCCCCTTTTTTTTTTCCTGCACGCAAAATGGCAGCTTTTTCATAAATGGCATTATAGGAGAATCTTGAGGACTTTTTACCTCAATTAACACTTCCATGTTTGCTTTTTATACGGCTAAGCGGCGAAGCTTTTTTTTTTTGCATTATCGCCGATTAAATAGGGAGGTCTTCGCCGTGTGTGTGAAAAACCAAAAGAACAATAATTTCTTTTGAAAACATTTATCTGGTAGCCATCCACTTCAGAGTCAGCGAGATGGCGGCTTATAAAGCATAACCTTGTGTTTTGAAATAAAGCGTCAGACAAACTCGGGTAAAATCATCTTTTCTTTGTTTTGAAATAAAGTCTTTCACAAACACACCGACATGCACTGTTGGCCATTAAACTCAATTCCGTGTGAAGGAAATCAGTTGAGCATTGAGAAATACCTTTTAACCCAATTCTAAGTAGTAAGTGGAAATAAAAGTGGCAGTTTCTCGACTATCTCGCCGCACAAGGCCGCATACTTTAGGTGTCAATGGAGGAGAAAATACATATTTTTTTCGTAAAGTTAGCACCTGTTTTATTTATTTATTTATTTATTTTGTTAGGACTGGAAAAGAGTAGTATCGACTACGACGACAGTTCAGAAGAGAGAGAGCAGAATCTCGACTACACAAACAAATAGTTGACTTCTATTTCAGAAGATTTCATACATCTAAATGTGCATTAATATAAAGAAGACAAACAATTACAGCAGTGATACAATTTGAGGGTGCTGTTTAAAAAAATAAAATAATAAAAATCTAAATTATTTGAAGGAGCAACTGATTTGGTTAAATGAAAACAACACTGGAGTGTTAGTGATTCCACTAATTTGTGATATTTTGAAATGTCTCTGTGTTTTTTGCGTCAATAAAATTGAAGTCAATGTTATTTGGTTCCCAACGTTCTTCAAAAATATCTTCTTTTGTGTTCCAGAAAAGAAAGAAAGTCATACTGGCTTGGAATGTCATGAAGGTGAGTAAATGATTACAGAATGTTTATTTTTTCTCTACTCACAAGCACAAAAGAAGTGTAGAGTGTATACTTACCCATTGTTGGTCAACCTTGGGTTCATGCAATAACGTGCAGGACATGCGGGGATGAGTCAAAAAAAGACAATGAGCAAAAAGATAAAACATCCTTGAATGAAAACTAATCTCAGAGCTGGTTATCAGATAAATAAAACTGATTTTGATCATTAATTAGGTGAAATTCAACTACGTTATAAACAAACACAACACAAAATCTAACAAACTCGCTTATTTCAGAAGGAAGAATATGAAATGAGATTTACAGTCATTTATTAACGAGAAAAAAAAAAATAGCAAACTGCCACTTTACTATTGGCCAGCATCACACACATGACCAGCGTCGGCCAATAGTGAGCCTACGTGGTGACGTCCAACCCAGAAGCGCTGCGCTGTTATACGTGAACTCACTCAGAGGCCCACACTGAAGAAAATGAATAGTTGAATAAAGTCGTTATTTTGATAAACTTAATGTTGAGCCACTGTAGTCACTTGGACTATTTTAACCATGTCTTTACTAACTTTTCTGGGATGGCAGATATCGATTACTTAGCAGCCTATGAAGGAGTGATCCAGCTCTCAGATTTCATCAAAAATATCTTAATTTGTGTTCCGAAGATGAACAAAAGTCTTGCGGGGTTGGAACAACACGAGGGTGAGTAATTACTGACAGAATTTTCATTTTTGGGTGAACTAACCCTTTAAAGTGAACTGTAACATTCAATTTGGATTTAAAATCCAATTCGGATTCGTCTCTAGTGTGAGCACATCCTAAGTGAATCCAAACTCTACTCTGGATCATAATTATCCAATTGAGAGCTTTCAAAGACAATCTGAACATCTTTCACTCTCCAGTCAGAAGGTGACAGTACAATGTTTTGATAGAGGTACATGTTTACTGGAGTCAATTCACTTAAGGTAGTATCTGAATAGCTTACTTATAGTAGTTTCTGCACATTAAGTTGGGATAAAGTATTTTTATTTGAAGAAACTATGTAAAATGTTCACAAAGAGAAAAGGCAATTAAATAGCTAGCCAAAGTATCATTGTAATTGCCATGCAAATGAGAAGCCAGTATAATGAATTGGCTTGTTTGAAATCAAAATGGCAGTCCTCGTGCCGAAGGGTCTGTGGAAGTTTGGATGTGATTTTGTTCAAGGCCTCCAGAGCATTAGGACCTTGTGGTCGAGCCTTATCTCTAGGCAGAAGAAGAGGAGGATAATATCGCCCACAGAAAGGAAGGACAAAACACTTCAAACCAACCAATAACACCTGTGCTAGTTCAACTCAAAAATCAAGTTTGAGGTATAAAAAGAGAAACTGATGGATCTTGAAAGCTATTCAAACGGCTGATTAGTGTAACGTAATTTAATGTTCTAAATCTTGTTTGTACCTGCTTGCTGTCAGTTTAACAAAGACCAGATGCTTTTTGCGAGACTTATGGTGTTCATAAAAGATCTACAGTACTAAGATAAACATAGATGTGTCCGCTCAAGTTTGTGACGTACCTCTTGACCTTGGTCGAGAACACAGAGCTTGGAGCACTGCTTCTTGGCATCCATGAGAACATTGAACATTGTGCACACAGACAAGGGAACGCGGAAATCGGTGGATTTGCTAGACTTCTGCATTTTCGAGTCAAAGGCAGCTTTGGTCCTAGATATCAGAGATGGCAGAGAAATCAATTACATGAAGCTCCTGGCTGTAAAAGGACAGCCATTTATTCGTTCTTTAATAGCTGACCTTTTGACACAGGCTTCCATCATATCACTAGCCATCAGTTTGAGCCTCTGCTCCAGATGTTTGGCGAACTCCAGCTCTGGCCAGTGCAGGTCCATCACGAACATCTGAAGAGCATCCAGCTTCCAGAATAGATCTTCTGATGTGGCCGAGCCGTTACTGAGGAAGACAGAAACCGTGACGCGATCTTAAAGTCTACATTTCGACTTTACATCATTTTTTTCACTGCAAATACATTACAAATCTAAAAAGGAGAAAGCGTGAATGCCAAGGTCAAAGTACACAAAACACACTTTATAATAATAAAATGAGTTTGTTAACAGATTCGTGTAAAACAGATCAGTACTTTGAATGCCCATAAACTAACGATTTACTGCATTATTTAACAAAGTGTTACAAAAAAGATGACATGATGGCATACAGAAAGAGTATATAGCTGGTCTGGAACATGAATCTTAAGGTGTTTTCACATTTGCTTTTTTTCAGGGGTCTGAGAATTTAGATTTATTTGAATGTTCTTTATTTGGAAGTTATATAAAAATATATAAATTTTAAAAGTGATTAATTAAAAATTAATTAAAATATTTTAATTCTTATTATAATAACATTTTAAATAATAGTTAATGTTAATATTATAATTAATATATCAACAGCAAATATTATTCATAGATAATAAGATTATTACAAGAACATTATATATTATAATATATTAACATGCATTTCATTTTATCATCTTAAAAATAAAATATTCTTATATAATAATAATAATAATATAAAGAATATTTTACATATTAGTTAATATAAATGCATATAATGTATTGTATATTATATTAAATTAATACTTTTATAGTTATTAATATATTAATTATAAAATATTGTTATAATAATAATAAAAAATAATTATACTATTAATTATATTATAATTAATATTATATCAAATATGTAATATGGGTAGTCACAATTAAAATAGACCAAAATGGCACCTCAGTCCATTTTAATAGCCAAAGACAGTATGAATGCAAATAAAGAATGTCAGTTCTTTTTAACTCACTTCACGTTTGGGCCTCAACGGTCTCATTATAGCACGTCTCACGTTAATGTAACCCCTACGATGAATCCTATTTCTCATTTGCAAATGTCTGGTAAATTAACTAATGTAAATGAATGAAAGGGTTCAGAGACTGAGAACTCAAATGTGAAAACACCTTCCATTGTCAATGAATAGTCAAGTCGTCCCCAAATTGCAAAAAAGCAGTCAAACGACTAATCGTGCGAGAACGACTCAGTAAAAGTCAAGTTGTCCTGCACCCAGCGGACTGAAGTGCAGCAGACGGGACTGTAAGTCTACAAGCTGCAGGGAGTCGACGTCGAGAGCAGTTTCCACTGATGTTGCTTGTGTGCCGACTCCGCTGGGTTCGAAGGGGCTCAAGAGATCTCCGCCAAGCGAGACAGATGGAGCGACATCACCGTGTCAACCGCAGTCGACACAACAACTCGCAGTCTCAGCTCGAGTGCGTGATTTGACGAGACGAAAAAAGGCCACTCGGTCCACTTGCTGTTAAAAGACTGTTACCTTCACAAGTGGCGGTCCGGGAAAATAAACCGTTTGGCAAAGTCCGCTGTGCAATTAAAAGGGGCGAGCGCAAGCTCCCACTCGGTTAATTAGCGGCGGTACGGTCCGTAAGGGCCCCCTCGGGGGTGCGCGCCTCCGCCTCCAGCACAGGGTGAACAAATGGACCAGTTTCTCGTCTGTTGAAGAGACTCCCTGAGGGAGAACACAAAGTTCTCGCCGAATCTAACAACCAGCTAACCACAGAGTCCCCTCTGACAGACACCCACAGGACTACACCCACTACAGACACTGTTTCAGGCCTGAAAGCTGGTGTGCTTTTGCAGTTCACACTCTTCAGGCTAATTGAGACGGATGCGATTTAACTTTCCGACGTTATTTAGGCTCTCGTAGCTGTCAGAAGTTCTTTTGTAGAGCGACGCTGTTTACATCTTGTTTTGAGTGAAGCCAATTGTTCAGGGATAAACCTGGATTTTGGTGTATGAGGTCACTATGCTATAGTGTTACCCAGATAACCCCCGACGGCAGAGAGAAAATAGTGCTGCTGTTTATCATCAGATGCTCACAGCGGGATTAAACGCGCTCGCGCTCCGCAGATTGAACCGGCGATACCTGGGCTCTTCATTATAGGAAGAAAAATGAATGTTTATGGAGTCTCGGGCGTCCATGTGAATTAGCTTTTAAACAGGTTTCTGTGAATTTGTTGTCTTTCAGACTAAAAACAGGATATAGGCACAACACACACCAAACACAAGCATGTGATATCTCTGGTACTCACAAAATATCTGGCAAATTAACTCCTTGTCCGCTGTAAATCAAATGCATAACTGTGTTAAATTTAACCGATGAATCACACCAAAAAAGCCACACACCACCGCCTAAAAATGACAGTATATAACAGCTATCAAGCAACTTTGGCACAAAAAGCACTAAAATGAACACCATCACACCAATGTTTTCAAGCACATCGCCAACAGGATCATCACACTCTGATGGAGACAGGGATGGGAATCGGAAGCAATTTAATCATTTGATTCAATGATTCTGGTTCCTTAACAATTCCATTAATGATTCTTTTGCACTTTAGAAGAAGCCCAACCTAATATAATTGGCCTTAACTATATAACTAAACAAAATCAGTACTATTTTTCATAACAAATTAGTTCTTTTTCCATTGAATTACCATTTTTAAGGACTTAATACAATAAAAAAGTAGTAATTAAGCAGAAAAAGTAGTAATTCTGTCATGTGACTATCAGTCAACAACTGAAAGTGATTTAATAAGTTGAGATTCAAGCATGTCAGTAGATGGATCAAACAAATAACTGTTTAACCAAACATGAGTTTATAGCAGTTTAATTAAAAGTAAACTGACCCATAAGAAATTTTACATAAATTAGTTATTTTTCAATTAAAGTAACATTTTAAAGGACTTAAAACAATAAAAAAGTGGTTCAGTCTCAGCTGCAAGTGATTCAAAAAGTCGAGATTCAAGTGATTCAGCAGACTGATTCGTTTAGACTAAACAAGCTTTTTGCCAATTAATTAAAAAGAACAATCACAAATTATTTTTTTAATTGTTGTGCGAAATAGCTCGAAACTCGGTTGAAACGCTTTCGTTTGTTTTGGTGCTGTAGATTCAGCGGTTCCTGGACAACAGTGCCGAAGAACGCAGACATTCGTGACAAGCAGATTTTTTTTTTTGTGGCAAATTATGGAATCTGTTCTGAATAAAACAACTTCTTGATTCCCAACCCAAGCTGACAGACACAAAACATTAAAAAAAATCTACAAAAACTAACATAACACTCACATAGTCCATGCAATTAAGGATGCACTTTATGGTTACTTAAAAATACTAATTCATTATGCTAAAGTGAGTGTATTCATTTTTGTTATAACATTTTAGCAATAACTAAAGCCAACAGTTGGAAGCATCCTCTAGGCTGCATTTAAAATGTATATGCCACTCAGTATTTTTAAGGGATGTAGACTGGTTCTAACTAGTCATGTGACCTCTTTGCAGCTATAATAAGCATATGTCAAGAACAGTAAGCAGCGATGGCGCCCAGCTGGCCCATACACACGTGCTGTCACACAGCGGCCCCATCCAGGAAGGGGCTGAGAAGCTGGGCATCTGAGGGAGGTTAAGAGGCAGGTTGGGAACCCTGGGAAGTGGAACGCTTGGCAGATTGTTGGTGATGGTCCTGCCAGAGATCAGAGAGTGAAAGAGCAGAAAGCACTGAGAGGAGGCGAACAATAAGACAGTTCATCAGATGAAGAGCAGAATAAACAGCGGTTGACTGATCATTCTGTGGCATCAGAAGGGAAGGAAGCAGCTTATTGACAGACTCGGGGAAGAGATTCGCCTTAGTTGGAGAAGACGGCATATTTGGTTATGAGACACGGACATACAATCTGTTCAATGCCGTACTGTATTAAGAGTCATGTTCAGTTTGGAGTCTAAGAGACCCAAGATATATATTTGTTTTATTTTAATTTAAAATAAAACCGACCCCTCAAGAGTAAACATGTTAGTCACATTTCTGAAAGGTTCATAACTACTTTGTTGTAAATCAGAGTTAGAGCTTCAACAATAATTAAATATTATATATATATATATATATATATAATAATTAAATAACTATTATTAAAAAATAAATTATATAACTATTATTTTTATTACTATATATTATTATGTATAAATAAAATTAATAATAATAATAAACCCTATAGTGTTTTGATAAGAAATTTGGGTCAGATTAACTCACTAAAGACAATTTATTATTATTTGAAATGTTTGAGGGAAAAATACAAGTTTATTTATTAGGTCAGAGGAACTTAAAAGCAAATGATCATAAATAATAATAATATTCATTTTAATTTCTTTCAAATTGTTATCATAAATAATAATAATAGGTAGTAATAATAATAGTTATTATTATGATTTATAAATAATTATCATTTATAAATAATAATAATTAAAAAAAACCCTAGAGCATTTTGATTAGGTCAGAGGAAATGATTATAGGCAAATTATTATTTTAAATGATGATTATTATTTTTTAACATGTAAATCATGGGGGACATTGGGATTCCAAACATCTCACCAGAACATGAGAGTTAAGGTCCTACGTAAGGTCTAATTTTCACAACCAGTGTTTTCTGAAGACCCAACATACAGAGTTGACTTCACGCCTACAGACACGTTTTCATTCACATCAGATTAAATATGGCGAGAATAAACAGGAAACTGAAGTAAATCAGAAAAGTACAAAGCATTAATGGAAAAGGAGGATGACCATCTTGGAGGCTCCATTCTTTTCCCTCTCTCCAATCATCTTTTCATTCTCTGAAACATGAACAAGTTAAAAGCTCTGCTATTAATAACCTGACATGTTTAAACAAAACACGGCACTGCATTCTCCAAAAAGCAAAGAGAATCAATCGATGAAAAAAACACCACCACACATAGCAAAATCATGTTAGTGTGAGGTTAAACGGGGTCTTACTTCACAGACTGCCACGTCTCCTGTTCAAAGCCGCGGTGAATGGACTGAGCTATAGACGACTCCATCAGGTCAATGTAGCGCACCACTAGAGGGATGTACAGGTCCTGGAGGTGCTTGTGGAACGTTCCATTGTACAGGTGAGCTGGAGAACATGAAGGAAGAATGAAGGCTTTACAATGTATCGGCTGATGTGCAACCAGTATTACAAGGCACAATATTGTTAGACCTCTTAAAGCTGTAGTGCAGTGGAAATATATCTAGAACACCACTTCCAGAAATCATTGGCAACTTTTTTTTTTAGTTAAAAAATAAAACATTTAAATAATACAACATATACATTCTTTAGGATCTTGAAAAACAAAACCCTTATGTTGTGTTCGGGTCATTTTGAGAGATTTTCTTTTCCATGAAAATGTTACTTAATGTTCTCACATTGGACTAAAACTTCCTGACTGGCTCACACAGGATCATTTTTGTACTTTTTGGGGATTTTTTCCCCCACCTTGTTACATATGCTGTGTTCCATTATTTGGTGATAATATACCATAACGAGAGCAATTTTTAAAAGGCCGGTCATCAAAGGTGTTATAGAGTTTTCAACACTAATGTAACAAAACAAATGAGTGAATTTACTTGCATTTAATGGTTTCAAAATCTCATGTGAACAAGGTGGTGTTGTGTTGTCGAGCTACTCATTTGCACATAAACTACTAATAAGGTTTGTACATTTTTTTTTTTTATAGTTATGTTTTGTTGTATAGTTTTATTGTAGAGGAGGGTGGGGTAAGATGTGCCACACTCTTAATCTAGCAAACTGTGGGTGAGGTTATGTTTGTCACATGACAATGTTTTTTAGAAAGGTCCCAATATATATTCTACATTTACCAGTTAACTGTCCCCCTTCCTTTTTTGAGCATAGATCTGATCTTAAATGGTTGTAACTCATGAAAGCTTTGGGATACAAACAAAAGGCTGGTCTCTTTTTAAAGAAGACAATCAGCAGATTATTGCAGAAAGCATAACAATGAAAAATGAAAGTGTAAAAACATTACAGAAGTTTACTGCATTTTAAATACTGTAAAATGTACTGTAAAGCAAATGTTCTGAAATACAATTTATTTGATACAAAATATATATTTAACAAAATAATTTATAAGTTTTTTTCCAAATTTGAAGTTGATATCACGAAAATGCACCCGCTAAAATGTTCTAAAGAACTATCTCCATTTTCTATTTATGATGATTACTAAAATATGCGGTAACGAAAATGGCAAGTGTCCCGCTACAGCGTCACTGACGGTTAACAGGCTAAACCTTCTCCTACCTGCTTTTTGAATATGCAAATAAAAATATGAAAAAGGTTTGTACAATGGACCCTTTTAGTCCACTGTACAAGTATAATGTTATTAAAAAAAAGTTATAAAAACTTAGATTTACAATGTTAATAATTGTAGAAAATCATCACAGTCTGTGAAAGCAGTCCATTAAAAAAATATATTAATAAAAAATATATATAATTTATGTTAATCGTTTTTTTCTTTTCTTTTGCTGACTGCAGACACCCTAAAATACAATTAGTCACCTAGTAGACGACATAAAAATGGCACAGCTTACCCCAATCTCCCGTACATGTAAATGCACTCAATGTAATTTAACCACTTAGAAGGAAATGGAGGTCTGAGAGAGAGAGAGAGAGAGAGAGAGAGAGAGAGAGAGAGAGAGAGAGAGAGAGAGAGAGAGAGAGAGAGAGAGACTCTGTCTCCTCAGGCATCATTAAGTGTAATTCCCATCTCTCTGTTCCTCCTCATTAACACTAGCCTTTTTACTCTCATGGGTGTGTGAGCTCATTCCCAACCATTTAATAACGATGAAAGTCATTTGAGCATTTAGTGTCAATGTCACCACAATTTTTTGTCATGTGCACGCACTAAAAACTAAAAGCACTCAATTCGCAACTGAAACGAATCCCGGTCCAAAATCAGGGAAATTAAAGATTTCCTCCTACAGTGTTATCTGCTACTTAGGGGCATTTGGTTGTTCTAAGGATTTGAAATAACGTGATGAATTCAGTAGACGACTCTAAATGAGGATCTGTCGAGAAAAGTTCAAAGTAACATTGAGAGTTATGATTTTTTTCATTTTTATTTTTTTAAGATTTCTAACATCAACAATTTCTGGGTGAATTCTTCCATTAAAACTACCAACTACCAAACAGGCAAATTTAAAATAGTTTTCCAAAAATTTTCAACATGTTTCCATCAGGCTTCCCTCATTAGAATTAATTTCCGTGAGATTAAAGTAGTGAGAACAGGGCACAGGAAAGCAATTTGAGGGGATCTTCAAGAAAGTTCATACAGTATATGAAAGAGCGTGGGAGTTCCCTATATCTTTCTGCCAACTGTCTGTGTTATTACAGGCTGCCATTTCCATTGTCATGCTCCCTAGATAACCAACCATTTCTATTCCAAATAAACTGCTGTTTGAACAAGACACTAAAGCAAATCTCTATATTACCGTCGCAAATGTCACAGTCACACAAAACAAAATCTTTAACTGGCTGCAGTTAGGGTTCGCTCCTCGCTCAATTAACTTCATGTAATGAAGTATTCAAAACAATTCTCTGGGATCATTTCTGGTTGGTTACGAGAGACCTATGCTCAGGATATGTCGGACACTTTGGCAGGATTCGGATATGTGACCTGTCGAATAACCCTCCAGAGCCACTAACAGATCACACTGTATATCTAATGAGTGTGATGACCAATAACAGTGCAGCATGTTAAACTGTTCTCCTAACAAGTATTGTTCTCCAAAGCAACACTGGTGTTAATTAGAACGCTTAGCAGTGATAACATGCTATCAGAACTTTGGACAAGCGGAAGAGTGGAGAAACAATGCAGAGCGAGGAGAAAGAAAGACAAACTTATTGCTTATAGCTGAACTCATTTCATAACTGATAAACTTTACAGTTATTGAACTGAATTAAATCTACACTGAAGTGACTTTAGCTGAATAAAGACTCTATTGTCTTTTTTTTTAGAGCTGCTTTACAGCAGAATTGACTTTTGTTTGCATCATTGATCATTATTTTCCTATTTATCACTGTAAAGCTGCTTTGAAACTGTACTTTTTTTTTGCTGCAATTAGTTACAACTTTAGTTTAGTTGGATATTTAAGTTATCTCAACAAATTTTAAGTTAACTAAACTTAGTTGGATATTTAAGTTATCTCAACAAACTTTAAGTTAACTAAACTTAATATTTTAAGTCAAGCAAGCACACATACTTTTTTTAAGTGTAAACAACACATTATTTCTTATTCTAATGTTGAATTTTAAGTTGTGATTTTTTACAGTGATAAAGCGCTATATAAATAAAGGTGACAAACACTACACACGGTCTGTTCGGAGGAAGTTGTTGAGCAGCTGAAAGAGGGGGAAACTGTCCCAGGAGTCCTGTGGCTGGACGGCCAGTGCTGAGTCCATGTCCACCGTGTAGAGCGACAGGAAGGTCTCGGCGTGCTCACCCATCGCCTCTGGCCACCAGGAGAAGGCCTGCAAAATACACATGCAGTCAATTAGGGACACTTTTGACTTTTTTCTATTTTAAACATTATTTTAGGATAATTGATCATTTTTGTTATTATTTAGAATTAGAATTTATTTTAATATTTTCGGTTTTCACTTAATTTCTTGTTTTGTCATTTTTATTAGTTTAAAATATATATATATATATTTTATTTAATAGTTTGAGTTGATTTCATTTTAGCACTTCAAGTTAAACTACACAAAAATGAGAAATGTTGCCTGACAACTTGTACATTATTAAATATTATTTTATTTTAGTTCACATTTATTTTATTTAAACTAAAGATTTTTTTATGGCTTTACTTTTAAGCTAACAATAATAACCCTGGAACAAAGATCTGATCATGGACTTGAACAACTATCAAGATGTATGTGTGATGCTGGTAATGACATAATACTGAAATATTACATAAAAAATAAGATTCCATTTTGATTTCATGGGGATTTTAAGCTCTCATTTTTCAGATTAAAAGTGCAAATTAAAGAGAAATACAAATTGGGAAACTTTGGCAAAATGTAAACTTTTAAAATTTATTAAATTAAAGAGACATAGAATTAATATGAATTCTTTATATATTATATAGATAGAATAAATAATGAATCTTATTTAATCTATTTTTAAAAACATGTTCGTTATTAAAAAAATGTTTCCTTAAAATCATCCCAATGGACATAAAAGTTCCCCTAATTAGGAAAGAATCACCCATATATGTAACCGGCATATGTAACATGCTGAAAATATGCTACGTCTTCTATAACTGTGCAAACATACAATCACAAACAATAATGCCAAAAGTCATAATGTAGAGAGGAATAGGGTACAATACTGAGGGCTAAGCATTATGTTCTTGGATACTCGCAACAAAGCACAATACAAACATGGAATTAAAGCAAGTAGAAGTAGAAGACAATCAATAAAATGATGGGACCTTGAAAAGAACCACACAAAGATCGAGATGGAAAATGGCTTTACAAAACCTGCATGCTTGGTTTTGTAAAGCTTTACTTCTACATTTTATCAGTACATATTTGAACAATTTAGACTTATGATTTTCACTTGGTACACTGAAAACATTTTTTTTGTGTAGGATATCACTTGTAAATACATCAACACTGATTTAAATTTTTAAGGTAATAGATGCACATAAAAATACGTTTTTACGTTTGGAAAAGGGAACTGTACTAGAAAGTAGCAGAATACTGCCATCAAAAAGGCTAAAGATCAAAAAAGGACAATTAGCTATCCACGTGTCTTTTATGGTCGACTGCAGCGCACCAGAGCTCATACATCCTACTGAATTCCCCTGAGAAAAGGGAAAAATTCAGTGCCGTCTTTCTACATAGTGCCGAGCTCCTATTGTCTGCCAGTATGTGCATTGAAGGCCCTTCTGAAAAGATCCAAGTCCATCAATACATTTCTCTCTTTGCATTCTTCCACGCGGCCATTCTTGGGGACGTCTGCAGCCAACTAAATCGAGAGTATCAACGAAAGCTGGTTCATGTTGTCTTGTATTCTTTGAAGCCAAGAACTTTTTATCCAAAGCGGTCGGCATTGAGCGATAGGGATAAAAGTGCAATCAGTCATGGTGAAGAATATGTGGTGGAGAGGAGAATGCTGACTTATTAAAGGGTGCTATTGTGTACGGATATCCGAGCGTGTGTGTGTGTGTGTGGGGAGGGGGTGAACGTCACTCTTGTCTGACTAGATGTTTTACAGTCGATGGCCTTGAGGGAGTTTGTCTTCAGGGCTTTCAGAAGCAGGTTTAGAACAGCATAGAGCTGACATCCATTTCAGTCTAAAACATAGACCATACTCTTTTCTGTTGCTTCTAGGAATGGGTCAGGATGGTTAGCTAGTCGATCATATTACTAACTTGTTGTGAAACTTGGAAATACACAACTGTTCAAAAATGTAGGGTTGGTAAAATTTGTTAATGTTTTTGAAAGAAGTCTCTTCTGCTCACCAAGGCTGCATTTATGTGATCAAAAATACAGTAAAAAACAATAATATTGTGAAATATTATTACAATTTAAAATAACTGTTTTCTATTTGAATATATTTTAAAATGTAATTTATTCCAGTGATGCAACGCTGAATTTTCAGCACCATTACTCCAGTCTTCAGTGTCACATGATCCTTCAGAAATCAAATCCCTCGTTAAAATATCCACAGATAGTAATTATCATAATACACGCCCAAACCATCTCCATATAAGGGCTGTCCTCACAATCTCAGCCTAGACTGCATGTTATTTGATGCATTTTTATGCAGAATTGATATTCTGGAAAAAAATATTATACGTAAATATTGCAGAAACTTTTATTATTTTATTGTAGTATATGAATAATATATTTAACAATATGTATATTAACCATATTAATAATTTAATTATATTTATATATTTTAACTGTTTTCATATAAATATGAAAATAACTACTGGACAAGTTATGGACTTTCTTAAATACTTAAAGATTTTAAAAGAAGTTATTTGATTAAAAAAAAAGTAAAAACTGCGATATTGAGCACAATATTATATACAATTGTAAAGAATTTAAAATCTATTTTAATTTATTTTAGAATGTCATTTATTTTTTACTATGTTATTATTTCAACATTTCTTTATTATCAGTTGAAAACAGTTGTGCTGCTTCATATTTTGTGGAAACTGATACATTTTTCAGGATTCTTTGATGAATAATAAGATACAAAAAAAAAGGCATTTATTTGAAACCGAAATCTTTTGTAACATTATAAATGTCTTAAATATCACTTGTTAACAATTTAATGCATCCTTATTGAATTAAAGTATTAATTTCTCTCTCTCAAAAAAAGAAACAAATCTTACTGATCACAAAAATCTTTTGATCTACAGTATATTTTATATTTCTAAACATATTAGACCTAGGCAGTTCAAAGAGTCAGTGGTTAGTGGAGATAAATTTAGAAAGTACAAAAAAAAGAGGGCAACTTATTGATTTCGTTGTCAAATGCTTTAACACACAAATATACATTGTGATAAATGACACCCAATCTGTTAATGATAATGATAAATAAAAATAAATGAGGTGCAAATGCTAAATAACACAACACAATACGACACAACACGAGAGTGAAATATAAGATGAACCTTACCTCTCTTCCCTAACGCATTACAAACATAGGAGTGGTAAAGAAAGAGAGAAATATCAAATAGACATACACATTCTTAAGCATAGTGAACATAGATACACTTTCCATGTAATACACATTTGATTAGACAATGTTTTACTCCTAGTTTCAAACTGTAAGTGCGACCATAATTTCACTAACGTAGATCTGAGCACATCACGCACACACACACCTTGATGTTTCCTTAGTGACAGCATGTGGGACATTTGTCTTGTTAGGCACAGCCTGGGTTCTGGCATCATTGTCTCTGTCATCTGTGACAGCTGTTGAAAGCTTGAGGCCTAAAAATAGCCCGCTACCTTGCTAGCAGATGTCTACATCCACATTTTTTGTTAGGAAAATGCTCGCTGTTACTTTCTACGAAGCTTTAACACCTAGTATTGATTAGTTTCCTTTGATCTTTTCTTTTTTTTAAAGTTGATGTTAGAGCGATAGCGGGCGCTGGCCTTGTGCAGATGGGCCGTGGGCGTTGTTTTCCTGTGCCGCTACTATGAGCTGGCACTGGACGGGTAAGCTGTCACTCGCTAACAGCTGTTACGGCAACGTGGCGAAGTAAATGGACAGCGAGACGGTAAATGATCACAAGTCCGCTCTGAAATGATCATGCAATACCTTCTGGAAAAACATGCAAAACCAAAGGACCCGATGATAAACAAAGTTAGATTCTCTGTCTATGTGACTGTGGGTTTTTCTGAACCTATGTAGTAAAGGACTGGAAGATGTATGACAGGATCGATGGCGGATTCATTATGAACAAAAAGGTGCTGGTATTGAGTTGAATCCGAGAAACAAGAAAGAAAAAGCATTGGTAACAGAGACATAATGAAAATAAATGAAGCAGGAAATAGTCAGGACTTAGAAAAGTCTTTATCAAGAGTTATTGCACAGGTCTTACCTCAGAGTGATGCTCATCGTTCTGCTGTAACACCTCCATACACAGCTCTCCTAGTCTGATCATGTCCTCCAGTCTTTTCTCTGGAGACGCCTGGCTGCTATCTGCTGACACAGATGTCCGAACAGTCGCACCAAATGTCTAACACTCCAAACACTTCACACAAACTTAAAGCAATAGATCTAAAGGGCTCAACAATAAGGATTTGGCCAGCTACACTGTAAAAAAGCTGACTGTACTAACTACGTAGTTAGTTAATACAACTTCACATTTCAAGTTGACTAAACTTCTAAATTTTAAGGCAGCATGTACACTTAATTAAGTCGAAACTATTTTTTTTTATAGTGTAAAGGGGTGTCAAACTCATTTGAGGTTGAGGGCCGTATGGGAAAAAAATGTAACCATGTTCGGGCTGAAGTCCCTCTTTTAAACCTTAGTGTGCTGACAGTTACATTAATATTAACCACAAATGAATTTGCAAGAAAACTAGAAAAACACAGTGCTCTTTGAAAAGGGCATTTGTTTTTGCAGCGAAAAGACTATTTGATTTTTAAAATAATGTTTTATTCAAATTTTTTTTTTTTTGTGATGCACCAATTTAGATTTTTCACCGCCAAATCTGATAACAATTCTGATTCTGATAACGGTTGCAGATTTTTTTTTCTTTATTTAAAGTCCCCCTGTAGTCAACAATTGTATCCCTTAAAACTCATCTTTGATCACCAAAATTACATATTTCTGTATTTTCCTGTGACTTTTTTTCTTCTTCATGCCTTAAAATAGCTCGAATGTAACTCTACACCCTTGCTTCATTTAGGATACACGGAACCATGAATATGCAAATTAGCCCCGCCTTCACTCACTCACACCAGCTTAGAGATCCACTCGCTCAACTTACTGATTGTCGGACATACAACAGTAATTAATATGATTAGCATTTAGCTATTTTTACTATATTATCAAACAGCTAATAATGTGTTGCTAATGTTACACAAATCATGTTCAAGTTTATAATCTCAGTCGGCCTTCTAGAAATCAGGATCTTTAGAAACGTTTTGAACAACTCAGAATGTCAGTGGAGTAAGGCATATAGTTCATCATAACATCTTAATATACATCATACATCCGCTATGTTGCTAAATCTGCCCGATTTTTCATATTAAAAGAAAATATACCGGGATAACCTGGCTTCTTTTGAGACTCCTCTGCTTCACCAGCGATTTCAAACCGCATTTTTGAGACTGTCTTTACATCACTGCAGTTTTAAAGAGAAAATACTCAGCTGTGTTGACTTATGAATTTGCACATGGTTTGTCTTAAAGCATATTAAAAACGGTATGAACGGTATGAAGCATATGAACAATAGTGCATTTTTTGTGTGTACTGGGAACACTGAAAACATTAGCAGGTGTTAAGCTAGATTTCTCTTCTCAAATCCAAACTACCTGCTGACAAGGGCCATCAAAAAAACAAAAAAAACCCTTACTGTTGAGCCCTGAAAAGTATTCTGTGAGAACCTTCGATCTGGGCGTAGTCGGTCAGCTGGGAGTAATTGATGAGCGCAGCTTTTTCCAGGCACTTCTGAACTATCTTGTGCATCTCTTCAGTTGGGACAGGTGTGGTGATGTCTTTCATCAGAGCCTGAAGAATGACACTTTTTCTCTCATTTATTTCACTTTAAGCACATGCTAGTACACACAAGACATGCATATAAGGTGCAAAGCATGCACAGTTAATTGGAGGACACTCACCCTTTCTAGAAGAGAGAGTGTGGCTTTAAGAGCCCCCTCCGGTCGCCCGAAGGGGAAACAGTACCTACGGGCAAGAAGACAAGGGGTAAAACTCGAGTGGTAATTAACGAAAGGCATAGAAGAAAGAAGACAGCACTAGCTGAAGGAGTCAGTCACAAACCGCTGTTTCTCAGCTATCATGGGACAATAATTACGTCTTTTAAATAGAGATGTTTTCCAAAGCCCGTTGAGGAGGGACAGGTGTCAGCGTACGTACGGGACAATGCTAAATGGGATGAATGAAGACGAAAGAGAAGTGGTTCTCATAAAGGCCTCACACCACAGGTGTGAAAGTCCCCCTGAACGGCCCTCGACGCGTTTTTTTGGTGCATGTGGGGCAAGAGGCACACTTACCAAGTGACTCAACAAGGTCTAATCAGCTTGGGCTGGGACCCGCGCTTAATCCCCGGCACGCCCCGCACCGGCCTGGCCTCTGTCTGCCGTCTCATTTGCATAATCTGAGATGCTGTTTGTAGCTTTTGTTGGAGTGGTTTTATTAGGTTCTGCTGCAAAAGCAAGACTCAAACCCTCTTTACTAGTGTTTCCAGCGCTCTACTGAGGGGGGCCAGCAGGAGGTCGGTTGAAAACGAGGACCAATCAGGAGGGGGTCTGGTAAACGAGTAAGCTGTAAGCTGAGATGCTTTACAGTGGTTATCAACTGGTTTTGCTTCAGGGACCAGATATTACATTATTAATACACTGTTATTACAATGTAATTACATGATTATATAGTTAGTTTTTATCATTCTGATTTTTTTCCCTGATGTTTGCAACCTTTAAAAATAGATCTGAAATCCATTTGCTGACAATATCCGAACATTTCCTGATATACAGTCAACCCAAAAATGATTCAGACACCAGATATAATTTTTTATATTTTTTTACTAATGGGTTCAGGAAATAGTTAATTTATGTAAGTGAGGATAGCAAAATAAAGTAAACTGTGACATTATAACCAAAACTTCTTGATACGGTGGACTACCAGTAAAATTTATAAAAATTTGGGACCAAAAATTATTCAGAAACTTTGACCTGACCATGTTTTGCTTAAGTGTTTTTTCTTTAATAGCTAATGCGACATTTTTACACCACAGACTGAACAAAATTAAGCATTGCTTGGTAATTGGTTGACCTAAATTGGTATTATCTAATTGTGTTCTTAAATTTAAAAGCTGACAGCTATTCAACCTAATTCATTTGTGAGACATTCTAACAGAAGGATGGCCAAAACCAGTGAAATATCAACAGATTTGATAACTCTGAGTTCTTGTCATATTTTATTACCATTTTCTAAACTATAGCGAATTGTGATAATGTGAGAAATGTTGAAGGTGTCTGAATAAATTTTGGTTTGACTATAGATTAGTTATCTTAATAAATTGATGCGCATTACTAAGATGAAGTGGATGTGGTAGCTCATCTTACCTGAAATGTGTGATCTGCTTCTCCAATAAAGTCAACAGTCTGCTCCTGATCTCCTCAAACCCCTCCTTCTCCTGTTCTGTAACAGTGCCCATGCCATCCGGTCTGCCAAAACAAGGAAACATTCAATTTTCTGTTTTATTCTTTACAACACCTGTTCTTTCATTTCAAATGCCCTTGGATCCTGTGCTTCGACTTCATAAATCAAAAGATTTTTCAAAGAGAGTTGTAAGTTTCACAATTATTCCAGCTGAACTGAACAATGCTTCAGCAGGGTTTTGCAGTCCAAAACTCTTAAATAAAAGAATATCAAAATAAATGTATCCTTGGTGAATCATATCAAGGTAATGCAAGAAGGGAAGCAACTGGAAATATCTTAAAAGATCACACATTCTTCAGATTTAAAATAAAATAAATATTTTGAATAAATCTCGTGGATTTTCTATAAAACTATTCTTTTAATAATTTGCAGTCTCCTTTTTAATGTTATATTTATTCATTTAATATTTGTTTGAATAATGTTCACAATAATCGAAGATATGAGACTAATAAATAAGATAAAATAAAATAAATAAAAACAAGACAACAAATTATTCAAAAACTACTTGAATAAAATAGATTTCAAATCCTATTTAATAGATCAGACATTCTTATATTTTGAATGAAATTTGTATTATGTCCTAAACATTATTTTATATTTATTTTATTTAGGATGAAATTATTGTTTCAATCATCAACTATTTATCTAAATTCATTAAGTCACAGATTTAAACCTCGTTTATACCTCATAACTGCAATAATCAAATATAGCCAGCATGTTCAACCACTAAGCATTGCACAATTGCACTATAATCGCTAAAGTAATCATTCCAAACTTCAGTTTTTAACTGTAGACAATGGGCAGTTTAGTTAGAAGCCATTGTGTCTTGCTATCCAAACCCTCCACACTTTCTGAATGGCACAGCTTAGCCTTGTAGAGAAAGCACTTTCCTTACACGCAGAGGTAAAGGCAACTTGTAAACATGTCTGTTCTGGAAATCCCTCTCTCCATTAAATGAAATCCGCCTTTTCTTTTTGACAAGAGCCAGCTAATCCCGAGAGAACACAAAGAGGGAGTGTGAAGAGCGGCAGAAGATGTGTATGCGCGAGCAGGGGGGGGAGATCAGCGCTTACAAATGAAAAGAAAAAAAAAAACTCTTTTTTGCATTATGGTAAAGGCTAAGGAGTGTATAAACTCAACATCGACCCTTTAATCTCAGTGTCTTTGTCTGTCGTACTGTGTAGGCTCATTAGTTCTTAAGGAAGGCCTCTTAGTTTAACTGCTTCTAACAAGAGGCCTGGGAATTGAACTGTTAGCATGAGGGAGAATCACTCTGGTTTAGAGTCTTTGCTTGTTTGTAGCTCCCAGTACATCACCAAAACCTACGACTACCAAAGCCTTGCGACTTCAGTCAGTAATTAAGTCTCTCGCAATTCACACATCCTCCCATCGAGTTGACTAATGCTAAACGAATCCTTCAAACCTTGAAACGCATCCAATTCTACCTTACATAACACAACATTTTTAGTGGTGTTTGCTGAGGAAGGCATCACTTTTGCTATCATTATTCAGGGCTCTGTAATAAGGACGTCCCACTGGCCGGGGGCCAATGTGAGAGAATTTGGGGCCAGTTGATGGAACCGTCGCTGTATGTCGTGTTGATCGTGTGCGTGTAACTTTTATACCTTGAAAAACGTAAACACTTAATTTTCTGTGATATTTGGTTGTAAATTTTCTGCTTGTCAACTAACATAGATGACGTTTTGTTGAAACTGCGTGAATGACATCTCATAGTCTTGGAATAAGAATGAGTTGAAAATGACAAACTAATCAGTATGATTTGCTATTTATGCCATTATTTTCCAGTAAGTGTTTGTGAACTTACATATGTTTGGAGTCTCCTGTATAATTACACTACCTATATAATTTCCAGCTATTATTGCAAAACTTTGTACATGTTTCTACACAAAACTAATATTTGCTGAAAAAAATGGAATAATGAAAAATACAAAAATATCATACAATAATATTGGTGTGTGTGTGTACATTGGTGTGATTTTTTAATATTTGATATTTGATAAATATATATATATATATATATATAAATAATCCAATATTATTACTATTATTATACTGGAAATACAATATAATATAATGCAAATTCCTTTTATGTATAAAAATAAAAATAAAAAAAGTACATTTATGTATAAAAATAAATAATAAATTGTACAAATTAAAATGTTATATTTAAAATATATTTACAATTAGTGTATATATATATTTTTTGAAAATGTGAAATTGCAGAAAGTTTTCTGTGATGGGTAGGTTTAGGGATAGGGTTAGTGTAAGGGAATAGAATATACAGTTTGTACAGTATAAAAATCATTGTGTCTATGGAAAGTCCCCATAAAACATGAAAACACTACATGTGTGTGTGTGAGTGTGTGTGTATATGTGTATATATATATATATATTATATATATATGCAGTGTGCTGCCCTGTTAGGGGGCCGACTTATTGTTTGCGCCTGATGAAGCGATGAAGCGAGTGTGTTTAAGACGAGTGAAACGTTGACCTGTCCGGGGCCAGTCAAAGAGGGTTAAACAGCGGCAGGAGTCTTGGGAAAGTCTGGCCAACATGTCCAAGAAGTTGGTTGTTAGTTTCAAAGCTGTGCGTTTGCAAGAGTTCGGTCTTGGCCACTAGGGCTACACAATATATACTGAAATAAAATTGATATCCCGAGATGGCTAAGTGCGACTGTAAAATAATGCAGATGGAAATTTAAGCAAATATATGAGCTACTAGTGAAGCGCGTCATTTACACGTGTACTTCAGCATCTCATATTGAGTCAAGAACCCTAAGGTTCTAGAACAGTTTTTACAAGAGTATACAAACGGACTCCATCCTCAATGACAGATTGGTTGGTGTGTATCCGATCAAATCAAGACCCAATGGACGAGACAGAAGTGACAATCCAAAGGGCGAGGATCTGGATGCATGTCATGTTTACAGTGAGTAACTGATTGTGCCGACTGGTAAATACTCTTGTCACATGGGGCAGCCAAGCATGATGGACAGGCGAGAGAGGAGAGAAAGACTGACAGGTGAGAAAGAGGTTAGCTTGTGATTACTGTCACTCTCGTCGCTGTCAGTACGCCCTCGCCAGTTCATCTCACACACCTGTCCGTTTGCTCTCGCGTACTTGCTTCTAAGTCCCAAGCCTCGTCGAGCCCTGGGTGCATCTGTCAGTCAAACACAGGCGACACCGACTGAGATGTGCCACAAGGATGTTTGCACTGACAAACATGTCTGAAAGGAGTTTCGGTTAACACACCGTTACCTAAAATCTAAGAATTTACAGACTCAGTGGTTTCGTTTCACATCACAATTGAAAGTCTTAACTGAGTAAAAGTCTCAACTCATTTTCTTAATATCAATTAGTTATGATAAATGATATATGCTTCAGTAGATGCCACGAGTCAGTTTGATTTCAATTGTCAAAATGGCGTTTATTAGCCAGACTTCACTACCCATAATTCTGAAGAGATATCCACCAATCAGAGAAGTTGCTGTTACTATAGAAACAAAAATTTATGCAAAAGAGCTCAGCAGTTTTTGGAATAGCCTGTATAATATTTTTGCAAATTCTCTTTGTAATGAAAATAACATTAAATTTTGTTGTGGAAAATGTAGAATATTTGTTTTTATTATATATATTTTATAATAATTATTATATTACAAAATTTATTTGTAAAAAAAACTAACATTTTTATTTGTGTAAAATTATGATTTAAAATGAATATTAAATAAATGTTAAATATATAATTTAAAGAATAATACATTTTTCAAAAATGTAGTGCTGGGCAACAATTAATCGCGATTAATCACATCCAAAATAAAAGTTTGTTTTCATAATATATGTGTGTGTACTGTGTATAATTATTTTGTATATATAAATACATACACAAGCATGTATATTTAAGAAAAATATATATTCATATAATAACATTTATATTTATATATATTATAAATATACAGTATATACATGCAAATATTTCTTAAATATATACATGCATATGTTTATATTTAAGAAATTGTATATTTATATATACAATTGTATGTATTTGTGTGTATTTATATATACAAAATAATTATACACCATACACACACATATTATGTAAACACAAACTTTTATCTTGGATGTGATTAATCACGATTTATTTGTTGCCCAGCACTAAAAAAAGATATATACAAATATTTTTAGAAATAGAAATACCATAATATTGTGAAATAAAATTGTTAGAAAAACTATATATTATATATTGTTTATCATACATACTATTTTTATATATATATATATAATACTTTTATTTAATTACATAATTTTTCACTGTTTCTTGTGATTGTCGTCCAAATACACAGTGAACACACGTTAGAGATGCACGGATCAGCTTTAACATCACCCGAATCCGCTGTTAAAAATAAATCATCCGCCATATGATTTTCACCCGTTTCACCCGCACCCGTTCGTCACATAACAATCATTCTAATTCTCAGTGTTAAGCTGATGATATGGTAACGTATTACACTGAAGTAATTAAGTAAAAATTCTTCTTTGGCAAAAGGAAAATTTCCTTAATAGCCAGGCTTTACACTGTTTCCATCAATGCAACTTCCCGAACACACACAAGAGAAATGAAATACATTCATACCAAGCAAAGGCTGGATATAGGTGTTATTAATTTATTTTTAATTCTCCTTTTTGAAAATTCTATCTGATCTGTTTTGCCTCCATTGCCGCTTAAACAAGTGGACCCTGCAACTGCGTAGATAGTCTGCAAATTAGTGCCTGACAAAAAAATGAAGCTTTAAACACGTTCATATTTCCATCATTAATGGTTTATCTCATCCACCAGCGATCCACTCGCATTTAATTGGAATGTTATTTCTTATTACTTGGCCCGGCTGACCCACTGATATAACTGTGATCTGCGCATCACTAACACACGGCTTACAACTCTTTATTGATCCATTTAAAAAAAATGAATTCCCAGACCCAAGACTGCAGAAAAAGTGTGTGGTCTCTGTTGTGCTCTTGGAGTCGGTGGGTGCAAGATCAGTAGTGGAGATAAAGATGGCAACAATCTTCACAGGTTTTAAGCTGCACACTCACCGTCAGAAAGGCTTACTGTCATAACCGTTCCTCGAGTTATTGACTGACGCATTAGATCAGTTGAGCGGATGCATTTTCATCTGAACTGAAGATGAGAGGTTCTCTGGACCAGGGTTAAGGCTATTGTTATTTTCTAGCTGTGCACAAAATAATCTTCACATGATTAGATTATAATAAGATGCAAGAGAAGAAAGTTCAACATTGATGAGTCAAATGTGAAGTTTATCTAAAGTCATTTTTTGCTTATTAGTATGGTTGAATTGAATCGTCGATGGTCAGCAGCAAAGAAATTGGCTAATAAAAAGTGAGATGAGTAAATGCATGCTTACATTTAGTCTAGAAGTACAATAACATGTTCACACAACGCCTCTGCACTTCTCTCAACATGGGGACAGAAGAGGTGTCAGTCAATAAATGGGAAAACAAAGTAACTTGCATTACTTGCAAAAAGTAACTCAAATATTTTGATGTAAATATATAAGTAATGCTTTACTTTACTAGTTACACATTACTTGTACTGTGTTTTCATGTACTTTTGAAAGGAATATCAAAAGAAAATATAATTTTTTAATTCTTCTGAACAACAATGTTTAACTGGTGCACTATTGGATTTCCTGAATACATGTACAGTTCTGGTCAGAATAATTGGCAACCTTGATAAATATGATCAAAGAAATCTTGGAAAATAAATCTGCATTGTTTATCCTTTATCTTTCATTGAAGTCAAACAATTGAAAGTGAAAATAAATGTTTTTCTCCAAAAACACATTGGCCACAATTATTGGCACCCCTAGATATTCTTATGAGTAAAATATCTCATATTTATATCTCAAGCATATTCCCATTGATATTTAATTTGTTCATTTAGCACACCAGGGTGACTAGGAGCATGAAAGGAGCATTCTGTGGTCAGATAAAAAAAAAACAAAAAAAAAAAAACAGGGGTGCAAACAGGGATAAAAAGTACCCCATGCCCACAGTTAAATATATTGCTGGATCTTATATGTTGTGGGCCTATTTTTCTGCTGGAGGTCCTGGACTTCTTGTTCAGATACATGGTATCATGGATTCTATCAAATATCAACATAAAAAATCAAAAACCTGAACGCCTCTGCTAGAAATCTTTTAATGGGCCGTGGTTGGATCTTCCATCAGGACAACGGTCCAAAACAAACATCAAAATCAACACAAAAATGTGTTACTGAGCACAAAATTAAGCTTCTGCCATGGCCGTCCCAGTTCCCTAAACTGAACCCTATAGAAAATGAGTGGGCTGAACTGAAGAGAAGAAGCACCAACATGGATCTGGAGAGATGATCTTCAGGTGTCAGGTGTTCTCCAAACTCATCAGGCATTATGGGAGAAAACTCAGAGCTGTTATCTTGTTATCTTGGCAAAAGGAGGTATGGAATAAAAGGGTGTCATTAATTGTGGCCAATGTATATTAGAGAAACACATTAGAGATCCCCCCCCCGAACCATTTAAAAAAAATTTTACGTCAATGAAAGGTTCGATTTGTGATTTTTTTTACATTAAAAAATCAAAAGGATTAACAATACAGATTTATTTTCACAGGCTTCTTTGTTCATATTTACCAAGGGTGCCAATAATTCTGACCAGGACTGCATAAAGAAGTAATTTTAAATTATGGCCAAGGCTAGTAGCAAAGTACCAAAGTAGTAGCAGCACAAAAATTCAACGTATTCCCATGAACGCTCTCTACACACGACTGCACGGCTGAACTGTCATTATCAAACAACACCCCCCCTCCAACTAAAAGCTACTCATGCCAATTTTCCTCATTTGTAACTGATGATTATCTTGAGAGGCTAATCATTACTGTTCCTAATTGACTAAATCAGCCATCAAAGAGAAGGAGCACATCCGTGTGTATTTAACATCTAATCAGTCAATTGACGGGTGATTCGAGGTAAGTGGAAAACCAACAGCTTTCAGTACACGCGAACACAAAGGACTTCGCCAACAAGTGGACAAGGGACATTGCTCATACCACGAGCTGCAGTCAGTTCTCTTACCGCTAACGCAAGCCTATTTTAGTCTAAGTAATGTCAAACCATCAATAATTCGCATAATCAATTACAGAAAACAAGCTTGTGTAAAATTCTGATCCTCAGAGGCCTTATCAAAGAGAAATTATTAAAATGTAGAAGGAGCACAAATGGACTCTGTAATTACGGTTTAATTGCTTCGCGTTTTGAGATAATAGAGAAACATTAATTAATTTGCCAAGCAGACGCTCTCAGTCTCTCTTTGAGTGATGCTGAACATGGCTGCCACGCTGAGCGCCTCCCGAGTGATTAAAGTATTTCTTCTGTCTTCTCGTTCCTTTTGTATGCCCACCCATTATGCGCAGACAAAAGCCATTCTGAGTGTTGTTTTTTTTTCCTTTTTGTGATCTATCAAACATGTGGGACTTCTCATTTGTCCAACACAAATGAAATCCTTGATTTCAAACACTTAATACGTGAGAATTCAAAATGCACAACCTCCTGGGAAACCAAATGTTCCTTGCTGTCTGAAAGGCCTATAGGGCATTGTTAAAGTGCTTGTTGTTATATATAAATGATAAGAGACCATTTTTCACACGTTGTCAGTTTTATTGCATTTTTTTTTTTTACTTTCCCCATGACAATGAACCAAAATAAAATATCGGCATCAATAAAATGTGTAAATGTATACTAAAAATTATTTTACTTTATTATTTATTATTATTTTAATTATTTTAATTTATTATTAAATAATTATATACAAAAAAAATAAAAATCTACTATCCCATCTGAAATGTAATATATTATATATATATATATATATATATATATATATATATATATATATATATGAATAGATATTTTTCAAATTAACGTTTTTTATGTTCCATAGAACAAAGAGAGTCATACAGGTTTGAACGAGTAAATGATGAAAATTTTCCTTTAATACCCACTAAAAACCCATTAATCTCATGAAATAATTTATGCAATTGTAATTGTAGTGTAAATGTATACATGCCACCTCTGAGCTGCAATAAATGGTCTGTAAATATATCTAAATACCAATGATTCAGATGCAGCTTCAGAAAAAAAAAAAAAAATCCAAGAAGAATTATATATATATATATATATATATATATATATATATATATATACACATATACAGAGAGAAAGAGAGAGAGAGAGATGTCATTTTAATAATTTTCAAATAAAGTATTATAATATTTGAAATATTTATTGTATGTATATATGTTTATACATATACACATAATTAATTAATTGTATTAAAATTCAGAAAGATTTCAGCCCTTCTGCAGCTCAAACAGTCCAGCATGGCACTGATATGGTCATGGTCATGGGTTCAATTCCCAGGAAAAGCAAAAACTGGTAACAGAAATGTGTACCTTGAATGCAATCTAAGTCAATTTGGATAAAAGTATCTTCCAAAATGCATAAATGTAAATGAAAATGTGCACAAAACAACAAACGTATTCGAATACCTGTTTCCGTGGACATGTGAGGCACAGAAGGCATAGCTGTAGTGCAGGAGTGTGGGGTCCACCAGGGCGTTGTTATCCGAGAAATCCATCAGGTCTTTCAGGTAGCAGAGGTGACGATGACAGCCCCTCACCCCGTATCGAGCGCAGTACTCATCCAGAACAAACACCTGACCGGGGCTGAACCAACCCTGCAAACACAACAGCACACGATGACAATAAAACACATCTACTATGAGCATGAAATTAGCCCATCTCAGCCAAATGCTACAGAAATGTTACAGAAAAACGGGAGTCATAACAATTTTTTTAATAAACATTTGCACGGCATGTCTTTCATTTGATTCGATCACATCACGCATACATCAGCATCATTCTCGCAGTAAAAAAACAAGCGTATTATTAAGTGACTCATTGCATTTGGTGAGTGTTTATTTTGGACTTTAGATACATGTTGCCTAATAAAGGCGTACAACAAACACATGTTCTGTATCTGAAGGCCAAAAGCAACAAGCACCACAGAAAACAGCGAAGAAAAAGTTTTTTGAAAATGCCGCTGACCCCAGCAGGACCTCCGAGAAGTCGAGACATTCGTCAAACGTACACACGTACCTAGTTTCTCCTCGACAACACTGCTACGCTAATTGAACTCGAAGCGTCTAATTTCAGCAAGCCTCTCATTTCACGCCAAGACACACACACACAAAACCAAACCGCGGCGTGCGAGACGAGCTCTTCCAAAAAAAATATTGTTAAAAACACCCCGTCTATTTCCAACATTTAAACAAACGAGTGCAAGGTTAAGTGCAAACAATTAATTCATAGGCAGAAAAGTCACACGTAATGCAGGCGGGTGGAGATCGCCGCGAGGCTCCTGTTGCATTCATTAGCTCATTCATCCCTCACATAATAACTAAATTAGGCATGAATCTTACAAACTTAATTAAGACGCCTTCTCTGAAGGAACGTTAGCAAATTAACACTTTGAGGGGGCCGCTCGCCCACGACGGTGCGGAGGGCCGCGAATCAAGGAGAACTGCAATGTCTGAGACGTTCACAGGAGACCGGCAGTCGCGAGGGACCGTCGCACGCGAGATACCGAGACCCTCTGACCTCCCGTCAGGAGCAAAGACAGCAAGCTTCATTAAAGTCCGGTGACGCACGATTCCAACAAAGCTGATGTACGGTGTATTTTGAGATACGTGCACTTGATAGTCTGACCTATTCAAACCCGCTCTATTGCTATTTGCATTACTCAATGTCGGTTAAGTGCTTATATGACAGCCAGACGCCTTTCAAACCTTTCAATATTTACAGATACTATATGAATACAGTGTGTGCATGATGTGTTACGCAAGAAGCATCCAATCTTGCGATCTCAAAAGTATGGTTTCCCACAGTCATATGCATAAACTCTCAATTTTGAGTAAAAATTGGCTTTGGTGAGTAAATAAACCTGGAGTTACTCACCAGTTGGCCGGTAACTTTATAGACATACAAACCATTTACTAAAGGAAACATCTGTCGAGCTTTCTGACAACTTTGACCTCTGGGGAAAATTTGTCATGAGAAGTTTATCTAGGAGGGCTTTTTTCTTCCAGAACTTCATCTGGTGAGTATTTAAAAAAAATAAAAAAAATATTGGCGTAGAAACAATCGTCACTCGGATACAGCTATTTCACAAATAATTACAAACTGCCACGTAACACGTTGAATTAAACGTGAAAGACTGAAATGGCCTTTTTATTGTAAAACACACTCCAATAATTAGTTTTATTTACAACTGTGAAAAATCTCAATATATATTTTTTTTATATTTAAGCATCAAAAATTAAATATGAGAAAAAATAAATTAAAAAATCTCATATGTGATGATGCAAGTGACACAATGACTCGTGCAACGTCACTTAACATGCAATAAAATGCAAAATAATCCCATTGTCATATGGACAAAGCACAATCAAAATAAATGTAAAATAATTATTTTATGACCATAAAAAAAAAAAAAGTTTGGACCCTTACATTTTTATCTCAACAATAACTTGTGATGTGCAAAAACGTACTTAATTAAAATGTAAATAATTATAACAATTTTTAAATGCTAGATAAAA
This sequence comes from Abramis brama, assembly GCF_963993115.1. NCBI lineage: Eukaryota > Metazoa > Chordata > Actinopteri > Cypriniformes > Leuciscidae > Abramis > Abramis brama. Next base: position 19,250,009 of record NC_139982.1, on the reverse strand, counting down.
ATTATTTTATGGAGCCAGTGGAAATATTATCTTCTTTCCCAACTGGGCCAGCAAAAATAAAATAAAAATAAAAAACACATTTAAGGCCTAAGCAACCGCCCATCTTTCCACTTTTTCCCCCTTCAACTTTCTTCTGTCACAGTCCGTCTCTTCCCGTCTTGGTCAGATCTATTAATATTGCACCATTCAGGGCTGAGGCACGGTGGCCCAGCGCCGAGCCGAGTGCCACAAGATGTTCCACTCTGGCAAACAGATGGCCTGCTCGTGTCTTGGCTCCTACCGCTCAATTAACCGCTAACGACCGACTGAGACGGCAGCAGCATCATCCTAACCAACACGGCCCAGTCTGGCTCTCAAACACACACGCACACACACACACACACACACACACACACACACACACAGAAGGAGACTGACGACAAAACCTTGCTTGTGGATGACAAAACCAATTTAGTTTTTTGGCTTAATATATATTACACAAGAAAAGTTCACTAAGAAAAACAAAAATAAGTTCTCTATGGTATAAACTGGATTTTCTAAATCAGTAAAGGATACAAAAAGAAATGTATTTATAAAATTATTTATTTATATTATTTTTTATATTATATGATTTGAATATATATAGTCTATGAATTTATTGTTGCCACAGAGTAAATAAATGTAATTATAGTAAATATATATATATATACATATATACACACACACACACACACACACATTATTATATATTGATATACTGATTATACATTATATATACACATATTAGGGCTTTTTCAGCACATTTAGCTCTCGGCTAAACTGGATTGTGTCGCTAGTGCACTAAAATGCCATAACTTTAAAAAATTTGCACCTCAGATCTTAAAAAAAAACCCATTTATTTGAATATAATTGACGAACCAACTAATAAGTCAACAGCCTCTCTTGCTGGATTCATATGTGTCTCTTGTGTGGTCAAGGCTTGAATCACTTTATTTCCTCCAGTAACTAACAGTGATAGAAAGATTTTTATGGACCATCTATAGGCCATTATGGCTTGCTAATAAGGGCAAGCATGGAGGAGTGTGTCACAGGGAGAATGTGTGATTATGGGATGGAGGGTGAAGGGGATGTGAGTAATTATATTAAGGTTGGAGCATGACTGCTCATCACTGTCCCTAATTTGAGGACACATTCACAGCCTGAACTTTTTGATTGCAAATATACACTTTTTTTTTTTTTTGAGTCACTTCTGAGGATGCACACACAGTCCAATGAATCTAGTGTTCACATTCCCTGTAGTTACGAGGAAAGAAAATCCAAATATTGGTCTTTGAATCACCAACAGCTCACTGAACCTAATCCCTGTATCAAACGACAGCTGACGCAAAAAAAAAAGTTGAGCCCTACAACAGCATCACTTATTGATTTTCCTTCAGGCCACTTGTATTGATTGTGAGCTTGAAAATCTGAGACTTGAAGGCTAATATATAATATAATAATATATATGTAATATAATATACTACAATTATCTATCTATCTATCTATCTATCTATCTATCTATCTATCTATCTATCTATCTATCTATCTGATGTTTTCGATGATCCCAAATGTGGTGTGAAATCAGATTAAAAGATTGACAAATTTGTAATGCCATAAACATGTACATGTGCTTACATTACAATAGCAGCTGATGCAGGTAAACAGATATTGCAGAAACTGTCCGAATAAACGGATCGGATTTCATTTCTTGCTATGCTAAAGATTGCAAAAAACCTATCCAAAGATAGAGAGGACTGAAGTCTATTTTGATTTTATATATTCTATATAAGACACATTTTGTAGTCAATCATATAGTATGCATGTGGTCTACTGCAAAATCCGTTCCCCCTCCATTCGTTTCCCTGAAAACAGGCCCACTCCCCCACAGATGTCACATCCCAGAAGGCATGGGAAAAGCAGCACATTCAGGTGGCTTTTGTGGCTCCCTTTTAGCTGAACACAGAAGTTTGAACAAAGGCTGGGGAGTCTTTACAAAGAGCCAAACGCAGACAGAGTCATTCAGAAGCTGAATGGATAACAGAAGGTGCTCACTCGGAGCAGGTATGGAGCGACAATGGGGACGAAAAGGGGGTGGGGGGGGGTGGCACACACAAGTGAGGGTGTTAACAATATATATATATATTATATATATATATATATATATATATAAAACAAAATTATTAATTTGCACCATTGGCTGTGTACCTCCACCCACCTTGTAGTCGATTGTGGACTATTTACCCGCATATGTTCCTAACGCCTGTTCCAATTTCATCACACGCACACAGGCATAAACATACTAACTCAGTCCCAGCAGGGATCTTTTATTCAACGCAGTAAATGGAGGAGACGGGATGCAAGTAGATGGTTTTCCTATTTGGGTTGTATTGATTGGAAGTGTTTATCCCTGTCTTAACCGCGAGCCCTCACTCAGCCGGAGGGCTATATCCCTCCCTGTCAGTCATACAAACCCCTCCTCTATTATACTTTCACCAACACAACACACACACACACGTACGAGCAGGCACAAATGGAATCAACAGACTTTATGCTAATTTTGCAAATGTATTTAAAACGTTCTTATTCTATAACGGACAGAACCCAATCTTTTCCCATTCTATTCTTATGAATCAGTTTCTTTTTTTTTGTAAATCAAAGCCTTCCAGCACAACCAGTGAAGTCGAATCAATTCCTGAACGAAATTATTCTTATATGCCAGTTCATTTTAGTGAATCAAAACCACTCAAAACAACCAGTGTAGTCCGACTTCTGAACAAATGACTCCTACGAGCTGATTCTTTTTAGTGAATCAAAACTATTCATCACTACCAGTGAAGTCCAAGCAATTCCTTAATAATTGATTCTTAAATGTCGGCTCGTTTTAGTGAATCAAAAACATACAGCAGTTCCCAATGGAATCCCAGATGAATGATTCTTACCAATAGGTTCTTTTCAGTAATTCAAAACCACACAGCACTACCAATATATTCCAAACAGTTCCTGAACGAATTATTCTTAAGTCATTTTAGCGAATCAAAACCATTCAGCGATACTAGAGTAGTCCAACTGATTGCTAAATAAATGGTTCTTGAGTCAGTTCTTATAAGTGAATCAAAAACATCCAACACAACCATAATAGTCCAGCATCCAAATGAAATAGTTGTATGAACTGGTTCTTTTCAATTAATCAAAAACATACATTGCAACCAGTGTAGCCCAATCGATTCCCAAACAAATGATTCCTAACGATTCCTAAACAAATTATTTTTTTAGGAGTCAAACACATACAGCTTAAATTTGTACATTTATGCTGCAAATTATATCATCACTCGCCAAATTTTCCCCACATATTTCTTTCTCAAGTCCTAAAAATACGTTAGGAGCCACAAAGTAACCAGAATTGTTCAGAGGACCCGCTAATAAAAACACATCATATAATATGTGTGATTCTTCAAAGAACAACACACAGATTTGTGCTCTCTCTCAGCTCACCAGGCAGGAAAAGGAGTCGTTCATGCGATGTGTGAGCGTGTGTTTCTGCAGGATGAAGAACAGGCTGGTGTGGTCGAAGTTGCAGGGCATGGCAGAGATGAGCTCCTCCACTCCCTGTCTCTGAGTCTTCTCCAGACCTGTGCCAGAAACACACACAGTCAGAAGTCTGGCACGCGCTGGCATATGGGGCCGTTTTGTGCTGGGAATCTCATCCCCACCATAAGAGATGGCCAGTTAATGCCCGTTCGTGCTGTTAATACATGAAGACATTCATTAGAGCAAAAGGGGGAAAATCTATATTTCAAAGAATTTTATACGTACTACTATTCACTGTGACGGTTCACACCTTGAAACGCTGTGTTAAAAAAGACCAAAATCTGTTTTTGGTTACACAGTCTCCATCTTCGTACACATCCCGAGTGTTTGCATTTCACCTCTTTTGGCCAAAGCTACGCTGTGAAACTCAGTTTTCCACATTTCAGCTGCAAATACTGGCAGGCGCTAGGGAAGCGTGGCTGTAAACTGCTGTAAAATATTAGCACTTTGTCCACATGCCCACATAAATATCGGCACCAAAGTGCTCTAATTTATCAATCGAACACCCCTTGCATTCAAACCGGCATTCAGCCTTTTAAAATAAAGGGCAGATGTTCGCTAAGCTACGATGGGCTGAATGTCCTGATCTTTAGCGCATTAAAAGTTGTGTGGAAACAGCATATAAACAATAACGTGTGAGTCCCGAGCACTTAAAGCAATTTTTCCGGTGGCTGGTGAAGACAGGTGAGTTGTATGAAAGTGATGTCACTCGTTCAGACTGCGCTGATTGAGTCTCGACCTTGAGTAAAAGGAGCGCACCTTTGTGAGAGCGCTGTAATTAGGAGGAACGCAGGCGCACGTTCGCTGACGGTCTGTCCCGTTTGCATTCAGACTTCCTGACACGAGGAAATTGAATGCGGGAGAGGGAGCGAAAAAAAAGCCGACACGTTGGTCATGATGCAAAGAGGGCGAGGGGTCAGGGCAAGTCAGAGAAAGAGGGAGAGGAAAGAAAGACGCGAGGCAGAAAAAGCAGGAGAAAGCACTAAAAGTGTGCCCAAGTTCATTTCCAGTCCTTTCACAAGCGTCCTCAAAATGGGCTAATGGGAGGTCTGTGAAAAGCCTAACACTCGCTGGCGGCGTGTTGAGAGCCCACATGTGCAGAGCGAGGGCCTTCACTTCTCAAGGACCACAAAAGACCAAGGCTTTTGAGACACATCTCCTGACGCCTCCATGGCCAGCGGCACCTTCTTGAGACGAGCATTAGTGATTGCTTTTATTAACGCTGCCATTTCTGGCATGCCAACGACTTCATATTGATGGGGAAAAAGCCCCGTACGTGCCTGGAAGCAGTGTGGGCATTTGTTGGTTCCCCCCAAAAACATCACTTGTTGGGTGAGCAGAAATACGATCTCCAATCGACAAGAGTCGGCCCCATTGTCCATCCCTTTTAATTCGATGTAGGTCATTTTACATTCATAACATCGAGAAAGGGACAGAAAAGAGACAAAAGGAGATAAAGAGGAGCAAGACGTGGTATTGATCCACGTTGCGAGTCTGACGGATCGGGTTTGACAGGAGCAGCACATTGATCCGTGTCAACTTTAAGTTACCGCTTTTGTCCACGGACAAGTGGACGGAGTCAGAGCGGAGGGGGTGCGTCGTGTTTAATCCCAGCTGAAGGGGCCGGGAACGTGCCTCGTGTGCTTCCCGGTCCAGGAGTCACGTCAGCAGTCACATCCATCTGACATCTCCCGACAAGGAGGACGGGAGCTTTATGACAGGTATCAACTGCGATATCGCAGGTACGGCCTGGCGGGTCGCTTCAAGTGAAACCAGCCAGAGTTGGGAAGACTAATGAAGCAGGACAGGACATCGGTGTTCACGCGCTCGGATATGAAACCCGAGCCTTTGACGTAAAACACAGATCTGTCTATGAGAGGACGCCGGTCACTGTTGAGTCTAAAGCAGTGAGACAGCTCAGAGCTGAGATCTGTGCGAATCAATCAATGATAGGAAGTCCAATGTCAGGGCGAGTTAATAACTTCACGGACTCGTGAAGCGAAACATGCTGGATTTTGTTAACAGGCATCACATGGGTCTGGATTTTTGAGGTTTAGGTGAATTCATCGGATGGCATTTTGAAATTCGTTTTCAACACACGATAAAATTCAATCTGTAAGAAGTATTTCTGAAAGAATGCGTGACCTTTTAATTGGCCGAATACCACAGTTATCAGTGGCTTCAATGGTATTCGCACGTTAAGAACAGACAATCATGCTGTTTTCATGATCCGACAGGCACTGAGGAACTTCTCTGTGCTTTTTCGATGTTCTTTATCATACGATTCGCCATCATTCAAGGTGCTTTTTGCATCCAATCTCACAGATATGAAAAGATGCATCGAAAAATGACTGTGTATGAAGTCCAGTAAGACAAGAGAAAGGAGACCTTGAAAAATGGTTTATGAAACTCAATGGCGGCGCTTGCAAGGATAGAGCCACTTTGTGAAGTCGAGGCTTCAGGAAGACACTTTAATCAGAACTCAAAAGATTTTTAAGTTTATCAGTGCTCATAAAAAAAGATGCTATACAGTGATTTCATACATATGACCAGATGAGATTGTATCTAGTTTTAAGGCATGTTCCTTAGCACTTCGATAAGGTTCTGCACTAAATGAATGCCCTGTAGCTCTCAGACCGGTTCTTGATAATGATATAAACCTCATTCGGCTCACTCTCTGTTTGTTGAAAGTGAGCAAACTGTAGCATTTCAGTTGTGTAAAGGTTCCTCCTTTCACACAGCAGCAGTGTTTGGGTTATTCAAGCCCCCCGCTGACATTTGTTTAGACTGTGTCTGTGCAGCGGCCCAATGGATCGATGGCTGGCCACCACAACCTCCAATTTCAAAGTCCATTCAAGAGGGGACAGCTGAAGGTGGCAGAAAAAGAGCCCACTTTCTCTTCATTTTTACACATTCGTTTAGCAACCTTTGAAGGTTTTAAATTTGAGCATTAATTTTTTTTTTGACGTGTCTGAAATCAATTGTGTATTGCAAAGTCATTTGAAGATGCTTAGTAATTAAGATCATATTAGCATCTGAGAGATGAAGAAAAGATAACGTACTGAGTAAGGACACAGGGGCATCTTTTGGGGCATTTCCTCCTCTGCAGTTCTGCTGGTTCTGGGCGGGCGCTAGTGGTTTATAGGATTGGCCTGTGGCGCGGTACATGGCCTGGACCCAAAGAGCGCGGTCCTGATCGTCATTGCTGGCGAATACCACCTGATCACCTTCTCGGACAGCGCTGAAGAACGCTCTACCCCCCTGAAGACCTGCAGAGATGTTGTTGTTGTTGTTGCAAATTGATCCGTCTCAGTCAGTTCAAGAACACTCCGCTAAGAAACACTGATATATATATGTGTTTTTGTTCCTCACTTTATGCATCTACTACACACATAATGTCTCGCTATAATGCGTTTCGTTCATTTGATGCTGATCTCAAAAGTAAAACTGCTTTATACTCTGATAAACGTAAAAAAATAGTATACCATGAAAAACATCTCAATTATTTGGCCAGAATTGTCTCTCATAAGAATGCTGTAGAGATTTTTTATAATTATAAAATAAGATGATAAATCTAAAATATATTATTTAAATATTATAAAATATGCATATAAAATAGGTTATACACATCTATAAATGTATGGATATATTACCATATCATTATAAATATGTATTTATAATCTACAACATATTACACTGTAAATATTTATAATATATCTTTTATTTTTTCATTTAAATTATAAAATTATACTCCCTTAAGGCATGTCGACTTAATTTGCACATCACTATTATTATTATTATTATTACAGGATATTCTGAATCTATAAATGCTGTTTCCCCCTTATTTCGTTCTCTGTAACTAAACAGATTCTGGTTTTCTTCAATATTTCATACCCACGTCATTTATTTATTTCAAATGTAAAATTCTAATTTAAGACCGGGCTCACTGAAATTTATTGTAATTATGCTTATTCATCCAATTTTTTAACTGCGCACAGAAGCATTTGACTGAGTTCCTGAATAACTGGTTAGTGTTGAGGCGTGTGTGTACCTGGCTGCGGATCGGAGTAATCTACCGTATACCCGTCCAACTGCATCAGCTCATGCGGCTCGGACTTCTTCTCCCGGAAACTGCACATGGCAAATGTGTACTGACTCACCTGAGAGAGAGAGGAGATCATTGTTACATTGTTGCCCAATAAAAAAAACAAAAAAAAAAACAAACATGGAATTTTTACATTTTGTGCACGGATGAATAGTGGTATTCTAATCAAATGTACAACATTTTAAAAAATGATTACATAAATGTTTATGCCAACAGAAAGCCATATTTCTTGCTCTTTGAGTGTGTGTGTGTGTTATACATCAAATTAAACAAGAGAACCTGATGATTCAAATTATACCAGTTCTGTCGTTTCCGTCTTTCTCTTGTAAAATATTGTAAACAGAGATTTCTGCCATCACCTCAGGAAGATGGTGGTTATGTATGATAGTGATTTGGCTTATTTTTTTATTAAACCAAATGGCGTTACAAAACTGAAATAAATACTACAAAATGAGTTTTCTTTTGGAAAAACGAATTCTCTAGAAGTAAACACAAAACGCATGAAAACCGTTAAAAATAAGTGCTTTTCCCCGCGACAAATGAATTTAATTTAAATATAAAGATGTAATTAGTGTCAACCCACCTGAACAAGCACAAAATATCTCCTCTTCCATCGCTTCCACACTCGCTGGCCTAAAGCGTAAAGATACCTACACAGAAAAGCACATTATGATGAGTGTCATGGATAAATCAAATTGACATGAGGAAAAAAATCATGATGTTAAAAATACCATAATCATCAAGCCAAGGTTTAAAACCCATATAGGAAGTTGATGGAGTTTAGTTGCTGCCATTCATTAAATCCCAAAAGCCTGAATTCTATCATGTTCACTGAATGACGGAGAATCGTAGGCTATTGATTAACACCCATTCTTGAAAATATAACAAAAAAGAAGGATGCGTGCAGAAATATGGGTGAGGTGAAATCAATTCTTCATAAATGGACACATAGGGGGGAGAAAAAAAAACTCCAGTCAAGGTTGAGGGAGCAATGAGTGCATGGAAGCGTGCCAATCCGGGTTAACATGTGGCAGAGGTAATCTTCCACTTGTGAAAGTGATTTTCAGCTCACTCTCCGACACCTTTCTGATACACATGATCCCATTTAGATGGCAACAATGGCCGGCAAACGGTGGGCAGGACGACCTCCGGGTGAACGCAGGCACTTTCCAGCCGACTTCGCTCGCTCCGCGTCAGAAAAATGATAATAATATTCTAAAAATACACAACATTTGTTTGATTATAATGAAAAAGTTCATGTTGTCCTACCAGTAGTGTAGATAAGAAGCAGTCAGTGGGTGGAAAAGAGCTGCCATAATAGAGCTTTAAAATGTTTGACATGATTAATTCAGACTATTTAATTTCACACATCAAGAAATTAACGCGACATGGTTGTATTATAAATTATAATGTGATCAGTTGACCTAACTTAAAAAAAGTGAGGAAACCTGTAGCCTTAGTAATAAACTTTATGCGTAATTGAAAAAATTAAGTTATGTGAACTTGACAAATCCACAAAACAATTTTTTTCCTCACTTTTTTTTTAAAAGTTAAGTCAACTGATGACTTTTTACAGTGTGGCTAAATGAAACCACTATGTTGAATCAGACTCAGAGAAATCCTCTGCAGCAGATTTGATGTATAATTTCTTCAAACCTACTCGGTAGAAAGTGCTCAACCTGTTTGTAGGCTATAAAAACTATTTAAATCGCCCCGGCCTCTTCCCAGGGTCCACCAACATCCGGGAAAAGTCAATAGGTTTGTCACTTATAAATTGTACAATGCACGTTAAGATACTGTACTGAGCTTTTAAACATAATACAACTGTTAAGCTCACAATTTATGCCAATATGACTGTAAACAGCTAGATTAAACACATTATTATAAGAAAGCTTCCTTAGATGTTATTACAATGGTAGCAGTGCCCCCATGTGTTTGAACAGCAGTATTGCAGATCAAATAATTTGGGCCTTGTTTGTGAAACACAAGCAGAATTGATTTCTCTGGTGTAAAAGCATTAGTAAATAACCTGTCATTCAATTTAATGCCATAATACACATTAAAAAACAAAACAAATTTGCGAATAATTTGCATAGAAATTAAAAAACATTTTACAAGCCGAAATAAAATAAAATGCAACTATTAGATGGAAAAACTCAATTTTTAAAATTGAAATGTTGCATTTGGCAAGTAATTGAAATAAATATGATTGAGTACTAAAAGAACTAAAACTGTAATAAAAATAAATAAAATGAATACAAAAGCACACATCATAATTTCCAAAACTGAAATTAAAATGAAAACTTAAAATATAAAAGTTTTATTTATAAATATAAATAAACAATCTTATAGTATGTAAATAAAATGAAAACAACATTGTCTTATTAAACTTTCTGTCTTAGCAATAGGTAGTATAAAAAATTTCAAGCAATAACACAAATCAATGAGTCACAAATGCAATGTGCGGTTGTAACCGAATGGGAAGGTTAATGAAGATTTTATGAGAGAAAAATGTGAATGTGTAAAAAGGGCTTTAATGTGAGTCCTGGCTTTCAAACGAATGAGGGCAAAGATGGTTTTAAAGGGGTACAAAGAGAAGTACAGAAAAAAAGGAGCATGGGGGAGAAAGAAAGCGGGAGCGAGACAGACTGATCAGACTAGAGCTGGCAGCTCTCTCTCTCTCTCAGGGCCGCGCTGGGTCACTCCACAAAACTGAATGCCTCCCAATTCTTCAGTCGCTCTGCTGATAAACAGATGGCTTCTTTTAATGGGGTGCACTCAACCTGAAAATCCCGCTCCCTCTCTTCCCATGCACTGGGACAGTCATCAGGTGTTTGTTTTGGTGGATGCGAGCGGGTATATGGGCAATTGGACAAAACCGAAGACTGAAATGGTATGATTTTGGTCTTGCAAATCTCTAAAGACCTGTTGAAGAAATCTGATATTTGTCTAACTGGAAAAATTAAGAAAACTGAAATAAATTGAACTATAATGTACAATTCATTTGATTTAAACTTTGCTATTTAGGTAGGTAAAAAGTAATTTACAAAAAACTTATAAACAAATTATTCATATAATATTTTAATTAATATTTTATGTTCTATATACATTTACTTGTGTTTAATGCTGCCAAATTTATATTACATTTTTTAATGGAGCTATTTATTTAAATGTTTATTTTTACATTTTTAATTTGTGGTACTTTTGTTGCTTTTATAAATACCAAATCTAAATTCTTGACCAGAATTTTTTTTTGTTTACTTAGGTTTAATGTTGCCAAATTTTTATTTAATGTTATTTATTTTTAAATGTAGCCATTTTATTTGAATTTGTTTCCTCCCTTGTAATCCTTCTGCTTTTATACATACCAAATCAGAATTTAATTTAAATTTTTTAATGCTTTCTTTGTTTTTTTGGTTTACTTATGTTTACTGTTGCCAAATGTTTATTCAAATGTTATTTAATGATGCTATTTATTTAAATGTTCATTATTTAATTTATAATCTGTTTTTCCTCCCTGACTTGTGCAGCATATTCCAAGTTTTCCGAAGCCACATTTGTGTGAAGACCAGGCTGAAATTGGAGTCATTATTCATTAAAATATTGTCTGATGGAAAAAGATAACAGAAGAGGGTAAAGTAAGCAATTAAATATTGTATAAAATGTCCCAATCATATCAATTTGATTCTCAATATGTCTCAGCACAGAAGTATGCACTATGTCTGTGTGAGAATGGCCTGAGATGGTTTGAATCTGTGTGAGCATGTAAATGGTCCTCGTCCTCTGCAATGTCTAGTGTGATCTGCTATAGAGGTAATTCCAGGTTGAAGAGGCTTCTGCCAATTAGGACAGGGCTCTCAGAGAGCCGCTCTATAGAGGAATCACGCAGGGCCTCAGTGTAATTAGCAGGCTGATGGCACTGATATGACCCCTGACCCCGTCCCGCTCAGGGAAGGACTCTAGCAGCTGGCAGACAGGGCTCATACTGGATGAGTGAAAACCAACAGACAGAAGGATCCGATTTTTGTCATAAAATGAACTGACATTTACAGGTCATTTGATAAAAAATATTGCTGTTTAGGTAGGTAAAAAAGTGGAAAAAGTGGGGGGAAAAAGTATTTTACAAATAAATCTTTTTTTTATTCTTTTTTTTTTACTTATGTTTAATGTTGCCAATTTCTTAATGTTTTTTTTAAATGTTGCTATTTATTTGAATGTTCATTATTTAATTTTTAATTTGTTATATGTTTTTCCTTATTTGTATTTTCAATGCTTTTACAAATATAAAATCTGACTATTTGTATATTAACAATATTTTAAATATATTATAAATATTATATATTAAAAAATATATTTTTTTCTTTATTTTTTTTTTACTTATGTTTAATTGATGTTATTTCATTTAGCTATTTATTTTAATTTTCATTATTACATTTTTCCTCTCTTGTAATTTTGTTGCTCTTAAAAATGCCAAATCTGAATTCATGACCTGTTAAATAATTAAATAAATTAATAATAGGAGATGTAGTAAGCCCCTTTCACACAGCGCGTTGATCCCAAAAAATTGCTAGAGCGCCTTCTGTGTGAACGCAAACACGTCCCAGGATTGATCCCGGGATGCGGACCTAGTAACATTGCCGGGATCTCGGAACGCGCTCTGTGTGAACAAAAGGCAGGATCAATGCCGTAAGGGATGTCGTACACTGTAAAAAATTATATGATCAATAAGTTATGACAACATATATGTTTTTACATTGCTTTAAATCATCAAAATAAGTTAAGTAATTTTCAACTTTTTTGAATAAGTTCTACAAGATTCAACTCATTTAAAGTTGGTTTAAAGTAATTTAAGTTGAAATGACTTAAACATCCAATTTGATTGTACTTGCAATTTAAGGCAGCAACTTTATTTTTACAGTGTAGTGATGATGCTGAAGCTGAGATCGTTCGCCAGCTTAGTGGAATGGTACGCGATGCGTTAGTTTATGATCGAATCAGAAAAAAACGCACAAGTGTGGTTTGAGAGAGAGAAATCGCAGATCATAAGCAAACTTAAGGCGCTGCGGAGACATTATATGTCATATCGATGTCACAGATCTTTACGGGATGTGTTTGAACGCATGTACAGATTCCAGAAAATCACTGGCAGTGTGAATGAACCAAAATCAAACCATCCCAGGCCAAATAATATGTATTTTCCGGAATCTCTGTGTGAAAGGGGGTAGATAGAGCTAGTTTTGGGGATTTTATGAATAATCTTGGGGGTGTCAGTGTGTCAGACAAGATATCATTTCCTGAGAGACTCCTGGAAGTCCAAGTAAACTTAATGTGTGACATAAGGGGACTCACAAGAACAATAAATGAAATATATAATCACCAGACACAAGATGGCACTATAATCACGCTTTTCCCAATGTACCTCATTCATGTAAACTTGCTTTGAGCTGAATGGGTTTTGGGTTTTTTCCTACTAAGAAAAAAAAAAACCATTCAAACAAATGCTAAACAAATTATATACAGTATTTATTACCATTACAAGTTTACCTAAGGACTTATTCATTCTACATTTATATAATAATACAGAGTATTCCCCACATGCGAGAAAAGACCCTTATATTATTAAATAAATGTAATTTATCCATGAAATTTCTTCATAGTTCTAATGTGTGCATTGTTTTTTCCCTCATGTCTTATATAATATAAACAAGCAAGAACATATTCAGATCCTGGAGGTCAGAATATGAGCATCATTATTGACGTACCCGCTATGCTTCATGTTGGGGGGCTTGTCCATGCGGACCGCCAGTTTGATTTTCAGATCCACATCTTGGCTGTTCTTGGGCACTACCATCTTGTGAAACTCTGCCGTTTTGGGCCCGTTTGTGGTGGGGTGAAGGACCACCTAGACAGAACAAGAGAGAAAAAAAGAGAAATGATTAGGACTGATACACCTGGATGGGCAGCTGGAGAAATAGGTGTGAAGGGGATGACGGGAGACGAGAGAAAAAGAGGGTTACTATCGGAGAGAGAGAGACGGCAGGAGAAAACGGATGGAGGAGGTGTTCGAGTCTCTAATGGGGAGTCTCCATCTGTTACTGTGGGAGCGTGAGCCCTAATGATTAGAGATTTCCCTCGCCTGTAGCTCACTTTCCCCTCGCACACATACGGACACATGTGCACGCACGTCACGGTTCACACACTGAGTGCGGAACATCTGTTCCCGCAACATCGGCTAATTATTGAGCACATTGTGGAGATCGAACGCGGAGGAAGCTTGCTGTAAACCTCAGTGGTGGATGGACAGACAGACACACACTTGTCTCACCCTGCCAAGCTCTTTGTCCTCCAGAGCCAGGACTCCAGTGCTTTCGGTGAAGAGTTTGACTTTGACCGCGGGCAGGGGGTGTGTGGTGGTGAAATCTCCTTGTGTGCCCCACCTGTGGCAGAAGAAAACAAATCAGCCGTCACAATAGGAGACTTCATTTTGCATTAACCACTTCTCCAGACCCACAATGGAGTGCCTGCTGAATATTTCCTGTCTTTGTTTGATTAAATTAGTATGTGGGATGGTAAAGTATCTATTTGTTTTTGTGAGGAAGTGCTTTTGTTATGCATTTTTCCCCCCAGTGTTTACACTGTTTATTCAATGTTAAACAAGTATGATATTCATAAGGTTCAAATTAAATGGTAAAATAAAATGTTTTGTTTGTTAAATGGAAGTAATCTGCATTCAAACATGTATATTCCTGTCTCAAAATTAAACTAATTTGGGGGTGAGCTGATGCTTGAAGCCTCACTCTTAAAGCAAGACTTAAAATAAGTCTTGAATCCAAAGGCTACACTTAAAAACATGACTCTAGATGCAAGGCTTGACTTAAAAGGACTCCAAAAGCAAAACATAAAAACAAATTTTGTCTCCAAAAACAAGAATTCACTCCATTAGCAATACATAAAACACAACCTGACATTTTTTAAAACATGATATAAAGCTGCAGTCCGTAGTTTTTCCTCTTTGTCGCCATCTCTGTTCGAAATCTGCAATTGCAGGTATTTGCGGAATTATCAACTTTACGTGGGTTGTGCCTCGGCATGGCACAGCGTGGATGAATCCAATGTTTTGAGGAGAATGTGCGGCTGTCAGTCACCGCGCCGGTGTAGATGCTGGCATTCGCAATCACAGATTCTACTTTTTGAAGTATGATCAACATAAGAATTTTCACCGGAAAATGTCATCTGAATAAGTAACATTCACTTTTGTTCTGACCAACTAAGGGAAAAAAAGCATTGCAGTAAATCACGCTGATTAAATATAACGATCGCTTTATCATATCACGTCAAACCGTGCAAATTGCATTGCGTGACTACATTTAATGCCCTTCTGATATTTATCCTTGTTTTCGCATGGGCCGGTTGCAGTCTCTTTTTTTCTGTAGCCACTCCGAAGTGTTTTGCATTTTACAACGGGTGAATCTCCAGTTGTCACTGGTGATTGTCGTTTGAACCTTTCTGGATCCGCCATCAAATTGACAAGTTTAATTCTATCAAGTGCTGTGAGAAAAGGCTATAAATCTCCACCTCCAACATCCTCACGCGCAACATAGCCTACTAACCGAGACTCTTCTTTATGTGTACAGATGTGACGTAATGACGCAAAGACATGCTCGAATTTCCCACGGAAATCCACCAGTACCACTGGAATTAAAAACATTATTACAAGCTTACCGTTTTGAATCGAGCTAAGGCAAGCAGATAGTTTTGAACACTGGCTGGTTATGTACCTGCTAAAAAAAAATATTTTGGATAATTTTTAACCCAAAAAAGTTACGGACTGCAGCTTTAACTTCAAAGACAAGACTTAAGAACAAATTTTAACTCAAAATACATGACTTCAAAAAAATCTATTTAAATACATTTTAAAATGAACTTTAAAACAAGTCTTGACTTTAAAAACAAGACTTAAAAACATAACTTGACTATTTAGCCAAAACATAAAAACTATTTTGTCCCAAAAACATGATGACCCCGAAAGCGAGACTAAACAACTAATTTTCACTCCAAAACAACACTTGACACCAAAACTAGACTCAAAAACATAACATCGAAAGGCTTAAAAACTAATTATGACTCAAACATGGCTTGACTTCAAAAGCAACTTAAAAAACAAAAACTGACTCCTAAAACAAGACTTGACTCTAAAAGCATGACAAAAAACACACACATTTTGACTCCAAAAAAACAAGACTTTAAAACATGGCTTTGACTCTAAAAACATGACTTGCCTCCAAAGGCAAGACAAAAAAAAGAAAAGAGAAAAAACACAAAACAAACACATCTTGACTCCAAAAAACAAAATAAAATTTGACTCTAAAAGCAAGACTGTCAGAGAAGTTGGCAGAGCATGACTAAGAGTCGTCTTCAAGTATGGCATGTTTGCATATCAGCTTGTGAGTGTGCGTCTATGTGTGAGTTTCTGAGATAGGATCACCATAAAATACAGACATACTGTATATCTATAGTTGAGTAAACACACAACAACGCAATCCAACTGACTCTCTCTCTCAAGCGGGCCAACAGTTGCTTATGGCAAACTGACTGTAGGAGTCGGCTCCCACATCTAATTCAGTTCTTCCCACAGAGAACGTTCTGAATGTCATATGGCAAGCCAAGCATGTTTTCTCTATAGTATAAGAACTATAAATGAGGCCTGTAATGCAGATAAACAGTACTGTATGTCCACTTGGTTGAGCTTGAGCTTATAGCATATGAGATCTGAATATATTGATGAAGAAACTATACACTTGAGCAGAACGAATGAATCTCTTAAATCAAATTAGGCATTAACTTCTTAATCAAGATACAGCACACTCGTACACTTTTCACAGCTAGTCTAGACTGTGTCTCTATAGCAAACACTGAGTCATAGAGCTGAATCACAGTCTGGTTAGACAGTCTGGGTATCTGAGCCTCTGTGTGAACCTCGGCTGGGTGTCTATAAGCCTTATGATGTTACCAAGGATGTGTGCAATATCTGGACAATGCTATCTATTAGCCTTCCCATCCATCTCAATGGGATTCAGCATTTGCCATTGACAATGACAGAGGAGATCCTTTTGTCTTCACTCTTATTGACATTATCTAAAGCCCAAAACCGCCTTGGGGAGCTCATTCAGTGGAAAGATATTTTGGGAGGTCTGTTTGTGTTACTGGTCTAAAATTGACCTCTCACCACCTAGAGGCTGTATGAAGCCCCAAAACAAGAAAAGAGGACCATTTAATAAGCAAACCGTTGCCAAGGCAACAAAACAACAGTTCTTTGCATCTCATAAAAAGACGTTCAGTGATGCAATTCATAATTCCCATTAAAAGGATTTTCTTAATTTAGTCGCATTTGTGTGCAACACGCTCAAGATGACAAAACCAGCCACTGAGAATAATCATCTTTAAAACTCAAGAGATCTGCAGTGGAGAGTTTAATCTTTCAGTTCTGCAAGGAAAAAGCAGTCTTTAAAAAAACCCAAGTAATAACAATTTGAAGAAAATTAGTTTCATTACGCTTTCATTTGTAGGCTATGCACAAAAAGCCAATAAAAGACCTAAAATAAACATCTAATGCCTTAAAATAATGCCTTGCCACATTCTCTGTAATCACATTTCCTGGAAATGACATCATTGGCCAGATTAAAATGTAATTCTAATTTAACTCCAACATAGAACTTCCACTTGTAATACTCGTTACATTAAAGGAGTTTCGTCCTTCACTGATAAAGTCAACATTGTAATTTAGTTTTACATGATTTTGAGGAATTTTTCAGTATATTTTTCATGATATGACCCTTTTAACATAAATGGCCACATGCATGAATCTTGAGATCAGCAAGATCTGAATCCTCTGTGATAAATAACGTCACACTGTCGGGTCAAATGTGAGCATTAGCAGATATAACCACATGACTGGCAGATGTTGGCACAATAACACCAAAATCATCTCACAAGCCACTCATTCACCTTGATGAGATTAAAAGTGAAAGTGGAAAAAAGTGGAAAAAAATCCAAAACAATTGGAATCCTTTATATAAGTGCACAATACAAAGTTGACAATATCATTCTAGGTTGCAATGTGCTTAAGAACTGTTTTACAGAGGTCATAACAGGAGAAATCAAATTTTCCCTGATATTTGAATACTATGATCTATGTGTACAATGAAATCCTACTGTGAAGATCATCTATTGACATCTATTAGATTTTTTTAAAGGCAGAACAAAAAACCTGTTGGGTCCAAAAAAAAAAAAAAAAAAGGCTTGAAAATGGTCATAAAAAGGGGTAAAAATAAAAGGTATACATATTTATTATTAATGGCATTTGTTTTATAATATTGGGTTGACCAAAATGGGAAGAAAAACTAAATAAATTTCAAGGTTCACATTTAATTCAGTGGGACTGTTTTCTTCAAGGCCTATTAAACCGTTTACCGCAGTCAAATAGGAAAAGTAACACAAAACTGTCAACTAGAATCAAATCTTTGCATTTATCGAATCGAAGAAAAATCGAGAATCGATTTTCAATCGAATTGTGACCTCAAGAATTGATTAGAGAAGGTACCAAAAGATTTCCACCCCTTATATATATATATATATATATATATATATATATATATATATAAAAACACATACATAATCATATATAAACGTATATACACATACAGTTTGGGTGGACATAGCAAAATCCACATAAGACCCACATTCCTTCTAACAAAATTAGGAGCAACATTGAATCTCAAGCTGTTCATCGATGGGCCATTTCTTCCAGACTTTGCGTTCCTTGCATCCGTTTAGAATATCTTGCTGGATAACTGGCCAAATGAGTGTGATCTGAGTCATATTTCCAAGCAACGCTACATTCTTAAAGGCCACCTGCCTTTCACAGAGAGCGAGAAAAGCTCATCTAGGCTTGATGAATTCCTCCTCCTTGTCATGTCGTGCCTATACTGGAACTCCTGGAGGTGAGATTGATTCAAGAGCTCTCGGAGAAAAAGACTCCTGCATTTAACTGGTCAAAGTAGCAATCACAGTTTAAGTCAGCAATCAAAGTCCCCTTAAAATACTGAGAACACCATTTACTAACTAATTTAAAGTAACCGCATCTATAAATACACAATAACTCCACAACTATTCAACAAACAACAAATATGAAACCTAATTAACTAAAACCAATAAGATGAAATCCAAAAATGAGGGGGAGAAGTATTGACTGACTCTATTGATTGGAATAACAGTCCAAGCTCCTAAGTAAACATTGTTATTGAAATTCACATTCAATCCAATTTCTAAATAGGGTGTGTCTCATTCAGCTACTAGTTAGTTAGTACACTGGCTAGGGAGTCTGCAATCTCTAGGGCTGTTCAATGGGGAAAATGATTCGTTTGTTTCCTAAAAATTCTCAAACTGCACATTGAAATGTTCTGTCTTAAGTGTCTCGTCATTGTCGAGTGCAATTGTAGACGTATAGACAAAGCCCAACTTTTTTTTCTCTAGTTTTCTCTGCATTGAAGGAAAAAATGTTGCAAAATTGATATAGGACCTACTTTTTTATCTGTTTTGCTTAAGGCGAGACACTACAGGCAAAAACAGTGTTTTTTTTGCATCTGTCAATTTTGAGATTTTGGTCTTTTTGTCTTTTCATAAAGTGTTTTTCAGACTAGTGGAAAGAAAACATCCAAAATATACTTTTAACTGTATCTTTTAGAGCACTTTATCTATTTGCATCTGTAGATTTCAATTACAGTATATGTATATATATATATATATATATATATATATATATATATATACAGTGCTATGCATAAGTGAATACACCCATGCTAAAGTTGACTAAAAAGAGGAATAAAAAATCATATTTTGGAAATTTAACTTAATGCCTTAATTTAAAAAATTAGGAAAAATCCAACCTTTAAGGACACCAATTTTCTTTGTGAATGAATAATGTATCGTAAATAAATAAATGTTCTTCCTTAAAATACATGGTGCATAAGTGAGTACACCCCTATGTTAAATTCCCATAGAGGCAGGCAGATTTTTATTTGTAAGTATTTAAAAAAAAAAAAATTTAGGATACTATGCATCCTGATAAAGTTCCCTTGGCCTTTGGAATTAAAATAGCCCCACATCATCACATAGCCTTCACCATACCTAGAGATTGGCATGATTTTATTTCAGTTAGCCTAAAAGCTAGTTTGATTTGCATTGAGAGATGATCTTATGGAAAGTACCCCATGCCAATCTCTAGGTATGGTGAAGGCTATGTGATGATGTGGGGCTATTTTAATTCCAAAGGCCAAGGGAACTTTATCAGGATGCATAGTATCCTAAAAAAAAATTAAAAAAAATACTTAAAAATAAAAATCTGCCTGTATATATTTATTTATTTATTTATTTAAAGGCCATTTCCTTTAAAATTAGTTTTTCCTCCTACAATGAGCCAGAAATCTCCACTAGCACTTACATACACCAAACTTAACCGTTTTATTCTTATCTATATTCTGAGAGTTTTTTCACAGAGAGGTTTGATCATATATAATTTTCCTGATTTTATACAACATTTTATGCCTAAAGAAATTGTGAAAATGTATTTATTTTTAGCTGTTGACAGTATTTTCAGATTTATGGAGTGATAAAAAGAGATATCATCTAATGTTTAGATTTTTGTTCAAGAAATTTATGCAAATTAGTGCATATTTAATTAGATAACGCCTCATTTGCACTTGTAATTATTTTTTTTAATTTTTTTTGCAATTATTAATGTAATCAATCAACTGTTGAAGTATGGTGATATCTATTTTTTTTTTTCACCCTCTTTACCTTGCCTTAATAAAATACAGAAAATGGTGAGCTGATGAGATAAGAGGGACTTTCATGCTCAAGGTTTGAAGATAAAAAGCAAGTGTGAGATGTTCCCAACAGATTTGTAATTCAGCGTACTATAGAAAAAACAGAGCAGTGACCTTAAAAATGTTAAAGATTGGCACATTGTGCAAATCTGAATAATGAATGACTGTGTAGGAAATGCTTTCAGTTAAAACATGTGGTTAACATAAAGAGACATTTAAAACACTATTTTAAAAACATGTAGGAACGTTTTATATAAAAAAGGTTGTAACTGGCACTTTTGTGTTTATCTGTTTCTGATAAAGCAACTCCCAACCACCAGAGGGAGCCCTTACCAGAAAACACTAGCTTGACTCTATTTCAATTTCAGAATAAAGAATAAAGCAGTTGAGGGTGAGATAAAGTTAATAAATAAAATAACAGATTCAGAAATACATCTCATATTGTGAGATATAAAGTCACATTTACAAGATTTAAAGTTGCAATTATGATAAATAAAGCCACAACTGTGAGATTTAAAGTCACATTGTGAGAAATAAAGCTGTCTATCTTCATGAAGTCTTGTATTTGACCTTTATTTTTCATTTTTGGTATATTACTGGATTTGATATTGGATTTTTGACTATCTCGACCTTGCATGACCCAGTTTGAGGATTGACCTTTGGATTTGCTGACCTTACTTTCCATTACAGTCTAAAAGTACAGTAAAAAAAGGCGATATTGTGAAAAATTCTATAAGCAGTACATTTGAAAATAGCAGTGTTTCTATAGTATTTGAATATATTGTAAAATATAATATATTCCTGTGATGCAAAGCAAAATTTTCAGCATCATTAGCAGTGTCACATGATCCTTCAGAAATCATTCTGATATGCTGAATTGCTCCTCAAGAAACATTATTATTATCATTGTTGAAAACAGTTGTGCTGCTTTTTGTGGAAACCTATTTCAGGATTCTTTGGTGAATAGAAACAGCATCATGTAGAGGCGTTGTGAACACCGTACTCACTGTGGTCTGGAGGCTTCGGCTTGATCCGTCTGGAGCTTCTCTCCTCCCTCCACCTCCATGGTGCAGTACACAATTCGGTTAGGAGCAACGGATTTCAGCCCCTGCACCTCTATGATCACAATCTGAGCAAAAGTCACGAGACCACACCATCAAACTGAGCGACAATTCAACTTAATTTAGATTTAGATGACTTTCTGGCAACTAGC
The DNA here is from genome assembly GCF_963993115.1 of Abramis brama. Classification (NCBI taxonomy): domain Eukaryota; kingdom Metazoa; phylum Chordata; class Actinopteri; order Cypriniformes; family Leuciscidae; genus Abramis; species Abramis brama. The sequence goes on along the minus strand of NC_139982.1, from coordinate 19,228,201 downwards.
TGTTTAACTGAACCACTGATTGATCTATTATGAAAAAATGTAGTTTTGAAAATCCCTAGTGGAACCATTCTAACGTTTTGTAGCTGTGTAATGTGATACATGTAAGACTTGCAAAATAAAAACCGTCACAACCACCGTGGTGATGTGTAAAGTAATGATTGATGGCATCTTTATCAATCTCTACCTCCAGACTAAATGACAGCACCACGTCGGATTTGGAGAGGGGTAAGTCGTTCTCGTCGCCGATGTCCAGGAAGCTGTTCATGGGTGTGAGTTTGGGCTTGATTTTGGGCTTGAAGTCTTTGGCCACAGGCTGGCTCTCCAGGTTAGCCATCAGCAGGTTAACGGATGACCTGAGCTCCTCCACGTACATCATCTCCATGTCTTTGGAAATAAACTTCGGGAACTTCCTCTCCTATTGGACGCAGAATAAAACAGAATGAACATTGTTACTGTCAGGTACTCGTACAGTTGAGTCAATCTTACAATTAGTGCACAATATGCTAACTGTTTATTTATTCATTCATCCATTCACTCATGTCACAATATGACTGATTGCTCCACAATAATCTGAAGAATAGCCTAACCCAGTGTTTCCCAACCCTGTTCCTGGAGGCACATCAACACTACACATTTTGGATGTCTCCCTTTATCTGACCCATATATTTCTGGTCTTGCACTGTGTACCAATTCGCATACTATTCATCCTAAATAGCATTTGAAATTAGAATTAGTGCATCCCAAATCATAGTATGTTGAAATGAGTATTTTAAAGATACCCGGATGGTTTACTTTTTAGGGTTAGAATCCGAAGTGCGGATCTTTGCACACTCTGATAGCTAATATTGTCCACAACCCATTGTGAGTTAGACGAGGAATCGATTAGAACTACAAACACGGATAAAAGGTGTTAAAAACATACTTTGATTTGGGACGCACTAATTCTAATACTTTCGAATACTATTTAGGATGTATAGTATGCAAATTGGTACGCAGCATTGGTGTGCCTTCAGGAGCAGGGTTGGGAAACATTGGTTATACTATCCAATAGTATTTTTGAAAAAAAAAAAACATTTCTTCTTCTTTTTTATGTATTGTTTATCATTTACTCCATAATGGCTCTGAATGACACACTTACTGAGTCCACAATATGACTATCTTAGTCCAAAATATGTTAAAAAAAATAGACTAAACGTTTTTTGTTTTTTTTTTCAATTTAAAAACAAAATTTATTATTTATTAATTTATTTATTTTTATTATGTTATTTTATATTATTTATTATTTAATCCTGACTTACTTCACAATATGCTAAAAAATAGCATAACTATTAATATTTTTTGCTAAAATTTCAGTTTTTTTATTACATTTAATTTTATTCCTTTTTTTTTATTTACTTACTTTCTCCTTATTGCTCTGAATGATTCACTGACTGAGTCCCCCAAAATAGCATAACTAATAATATATTTTTTTTAAATAATGTTTTTTTTTTTTTAAATAACATTTATTTTTTATTCCCATTTATATATATATATATATAAAAAAAAAGATTCTCATTCATTCATTCTGTAATGGCTCTGAATGATTCACTGAGTCTGACTCAAAATGGCTAGTTTGAGACTTTTGCGAATGCTTCTGATAGACTCATCAAGAAGAACCGAATCGTAATCATTTGTCCGCAAATCAAACAATTATAAATACAGCAATCTGTTGGTGTTTTCACTGTAAAGATAGAAGCAGGTAAAGGTTTCTTACTCTGGCTATTTTCTCGGCAAGCTGCAGTCGCCCGTCCAGCTCTCTGCGGATCTGTGCCGCCTGCTCGTCCACATTGTCCAGCTGCCCGGGGAACAGAAGACAAAGCTTATCTATTCGACACGGTTTACTAAACCCATAACCCACAGGTAGATCTGGATAGATCAAAGCTGACCGTGGTGAAAAGACAGGAAAGATGAGCTTAATAACTACCATGATTAGTCATGTAATCTCTTTTGAGCCTCATGAAGCTGCTGTGCTACTTGGACAGGCCATACCGAGGAAATATGAGATCATAAAAACGTTTAATGTCTTTATCTGGTCACTGAGCGGCTCTGGCATGCCCTCAAATGAAACGTTTTTGGAGTGTGAAACACACACACAAAGTGGCACACAAATACACCCACACAGCACTGCTGGCATGCTGTCAAGGCAGGGTTTCCTCTCCATGAGTGGGAAATCTCTCTGTTTCACGCACACGCGCACACGCACACACACACACACACCATCACCACACACACACACACACACACCACCCCCACCATAGCACTGTTTCCACTTGATAAGCTCTTCTCCCTGCGGCGGCAGTAGGGTTGACTCCGCTCCCATTTCACGCTGCACTATTACTGCACCATACTAGTTTGCTCAGAAAGTTTTTTTATTTTTTAATTAAGTGGCACTTGCAAGGGCTCATACTTGGTGATTTGAACAAAGTATTAGGTAACTAGACCAGTGTAGTTTGCACTGCAGATCCAGTATGAATAATCACACTATAAAGCACCTGCAATACGCTAGCAACCACCAAGAACACCCTAGTAACCACCCACACTCTATAAACCACCCATAACACCCTAGCAACCACCTAGTAACCCCCAGAACACCCTAGTAACCACCCACACTCTATAAACCACCCATAACACCCTAGCAACCACCTAGTAACCCCCCAGAACACCCTAGTAACCAAACCACCCACACTCTATAAACCACCCATAACACCCTAGCAACCACCTAGTAATCCCCAGAACACCCTAGTAACCACCCACACTCTATAAACCACCCATAACACCCTAGCAACCACCTAGTAACCCCCCAGAACACCCTAGTAACCAAACCACCCACACTCTATAAACCACACATAACACCCTAGCAACCACCTAGTAACCCCCAGAACACCCTAGTAACCAAACCACCCACACTCTATAAACCACCCATAACACCCTATTAACCACAGAGTAACCCCCAAACACCCTAGTAACCACCCCCAGTCTATAAACCACTCAGAACACCCTAGTACACACCTAGTAACCCCAAGAACACCTTAGTAACCACCCACACTCTATAAACCACCCATAACACCCTATTAACCACCTAGTAACCCTCAAAACACCCTAGAGTAACCCCACCCACACTCTATAGTCTTTAGCACGTCTTAAAATTAGGTAAATACAACCTCAGATCATGAACAACAACACATGACATATTACACTGTGCCATTACTTAACAAAAACTAGGACAAAATATAAAAGCCAAGTGTGAAAAACTAAGTACACCCCATGATTTAATAGCTTTTAGCAGCAATAACTTGAAGTAATAATTTTCTGTCTCTCATATTATTGTGGAGAAATTTTGGCCAACTCTTCTTTACAACGTTTCTTCAATTCATTGAGGTTTGCGGGCATTTGTTCATACACAGCTATCTTAAGGTCCCGCCGCAACATTTTCAATCAGGTTGAGGTCTAGACTTTGACTGGGCCATTGCAACAACTCGATTATATCGTTTTTAGTAATTTGCTGGTGTGTTTTGGATCACTGTCCTGTTGCATGACCCAATTTCAGCCAAGCTTTAGCTGTCAGACAGATGGCCTCACTTTTGACTCTAGAATACTTTCCTGAAATGAGGTGCCCCATACCTGTGGCTGCAAAACAAGCCCAAATCATCACCCCTCCACCACCATGCTTGACCGTTGCTATGAGGTGTTTGTGCTGATATTTTTGCCTAACTTGGCGCTGTGCATTATGGCCAAACATCTCCACTTTGGTCTCGTCTGTCCAAAGGACATTGTTCCAGAAGTCTTGTGGTTTGTTCAGATGCAACTTTGCAAACCTAAGCCGTGCTGCTGTGAACAAAAAAAGCTTTCTCCTGGCAACCCCTCCAAACATGCCATACTTGTTCAGTCTTTTTCTAATTGTTGACATTAACTTTAACATTTAAAATGTTAACTGAGGCCTGTAGAGATTGAGGTGTAGTTCTTGGTTTTTTTGCAGTTTCTCTGAGCATTGCACGGTCTGATCTTTGGGTGAATTTGCTGGGACGTCCACTCCTGGGAAGATTGGCAACTGTTTTGAATGTTTTCCACTTGTGAATAATCTTCCTCACGGTATAATGATGGACTTTGATGTGATGGCCTTATAACCCTTCCTAGATCGAAGGGCTGCAACAATTGCTTTTCTAAGATCATTCTTAGAAAGACATTTCTGATGTCCTTCCTCCTTGGCATTGTGATAACACACACCTGATAGCTCCAGACCAGCAAACTGACAAAACTTTTATTTTTTACTATGTCCTGATACGTAAAGCCATTGAATTCAAAAGGGTGTACTTTCTTTTTCACATGACTGTATAAACCACCCACAACAAACTATAAACCAACCAGAAAAGCAACCATCTGTAGCAAAAACTAAGAATATAATAACAACCACCATGAACACCTTGGCAGGCTGCTTAGTAACCACCTAGTAACCACCACAACACCCTAGAAACCACATATTAACCCCCCAGAACACTTTAGAAGATACATTACAACCAAAGTAACCACCTACACTCTATAAATCACCCACAACACCCTAGCAATCACCTATAAACCACTCACAACACCCTAGCAACCACCCACAACAACCTATAAACCATCCAGAACACCACAGTAACCCCCCAGAACACCCTTGAAACCATTCACAACACCCAAGCAACCACCAAGTAACCACCCAGATCACAATAGCGCCCACAACAGCCTAGCAACCATCCAAGGATAAAATAAACCAAGGATTTTCAATGGTCAAATGGCATTTACATTTTCTTCAGAAATAATCCCATAGATGGAAAATTTACACTCTGTACACGATGTTTGAACTGTTCAGATTTCAGTTGTTACATCAAAAACACTGATCTAAACAGCAGAAGAACATGCAAAGATCTGGTTTTATCAGGACATTGTTCGAGTGAAGCAGTGTGACACTCTCTGTAATGAGGCCGGGTGATGTCTGCCATGCTTTGCTGAGCCGATCTACTGCTCCCATCACATCAACGTTCATTATCGACTCATTCTATTAACATAATGCAAATCAACAAACGCCTCAAAATCTCACATAAGGAGCGTGTGGGAGAAAGCAGACCAGATGAAGGCCTCCTGTCAGCCCAGCGCTGGTCTGGTCACATGTGGGAGGCCTTAATGATGTAGTTAGCCACATCTACGCAGATGGTAAGAGGCCGACGCGTGTTAAAGAAAGTGTACCCGTGAAACGTACAGGAAGTAATGAGAGCATCACAGGGATGAAAACCACAGTTAAAATCCACTAATAATATACCCAATGACCCCACCAACAACAGGAGGTCAAGGTCAGGGTGGGATCAAGTAATCATGTGATAATGGCTGCAGTTTTCTGGGAATTGTGAACAATATTTTCACTTTGATGGCTACAGCGGAAATAATACAGTAAATGCACACATGCCCATGGGTTTGATTTTACCGCAGAGGTCTTCATATCTGTCAGGTTTCAAGAATATTATTTATTTAGTGAGCAATATATGTGGAAGCGCATGATTAAAAGAACATTCTAAGGGAATTAGTGGATACTGGCCACTAATTAAGAATTAACAGTGCCATCTATTTCAGACAGGTAATTAAGGCCTGTGTAAAATCACATAACCAACAACATTCATAGCTTATTTATAACCAATTAGTGACTAATAACTCTGGTGTTTGCTCTCAGCACACTATTTAGACTGTGTGCTACTGTATATGTCTGAATGCACACTGCAAAAATGTGACATTTAATTAAGATAAGGTTGGACCTGAGGATCAGATTCTGCTTCAGCTTCACTTGGTGAATTACAAAAGGTTCCAATGAAATGACCCATCTGTTACTTCCACAGAATACCACAAGATTAATTTAATATCCTAATAATCTCGAAGATCTGCTAATGTAATTAATATTCTTAATGACTTGCTCTTAATTGATGTGCAGGAATATCAAATTGAGCTACTATGAAATCAGAAATAATAATACAAATTTGTAAAATTTGAAGAAGAAAAATTTTAATTAAATTATAATTATTGTAGTAGTAGTCACAACAAACAATAATTGTACTTTTATAATTTTTCATTTTTGTAATTACATTTTTAATTCAAATCATTTAAATGAATTTAAAACAGATGCTAAGATAATATTAGTAATTTTATTCATAATTGTCATGTCCGAGTGCTGACAATTTTATGTTTTTCTTGCCTCAATACAGTAAGCTTTGGAAATCTATTATGATTGGCAGCTTGAAAGTTTGAAACGTCCCCAGCCGAGCAGATAATTCTGTCATGAATTGCTGGTTTTGACAGCCAGACTGAGAATGACCACATCAGCCATTTCCCAGCACAATGACGCAAACAGTGGCTAAAGAAAGAATAATAAAACTGCCAAAACACGGACAACAGCACGGACATCCCACTGATATATACCAGCGGCACAGCACAGCAGGTTTGTGTTCATAATGCATTAAAATGGCTTCGTTTGAGGAGAACGTATCGCCTCCCCAGAGCCACACACATATGCACACCAGATTCTTTTCTGTTGCCGTGTTACCAACTGGTTCACTTTTCTTTAGCTGCTCTATTTTGGTTAGTTTGGCAACAATTTCTATGACAACAAGCCTTAGGGGTGCCCTAATGAAAGACGTCACCAGCCTGGAGAGAAACATGCCACTGTCACGCTCTAATCTTCCCCGAGATTTCTTTACCCCCCTCATCTTAATTAGCAAACCAATTAAAAGGCAGCCGTCTCCAGTCACACAGATTCTCGCAACAAACTGGAAACTGCTTTCTGGCCACTTTGACTATTCACAAACCATTTCTAATGATTGTGCTGGATGAAAGATCAAAGAACTGTGCTTTTTACTTGGTTGTTAATACTAGCTTTCATTTTCTGTTTTAATAGCATCTCTTATTTAAGCTTTAGTAGCTAAAAGGACTGATCAACAACAATCAAGTTCTGTGAAACAGTTTATTTCAATGAATCGATTCAAAACTCTCGACTTCAATATACCAGTAGTGACGATAGCCTCAATAATTAAAAAATGGAATATTGACATCATGTTAAAAGGTTAATTCACTCAATAAATGAAATTTGTCATTAATTACTCGCACTCATGTTGTTCCAAACCCGTAAAACCTTCGTTTTTTACCAATACTTTATTGTGCTTTTCTTATGAACAAAGTTACCAGCATTAACACTGACAAATTGTCACTGACTTAATTCAGTGTGGATGACATAACTGATAACAAATATAAAACAGGTATACACAAGAGAAACAGATACACAAACATAGAGAATAATAAATAAATAAAAGAACTATATATGTAAATGTCAGAGATAGATGATTTACAGGCAGAGAGTGTCTGCTGAAATAAAGATAATTAAGGTGTCTATTTAAAAAAAAAGAAAAAAAAAAGGAAACAGAAAACAAAAACAAAAAGAGAACCTGCAGTCCCATTTGCCATGATCTACATCTCGGTATACTCGGTTTTTAGACAAATAATTAGGAGGAAACCAAGTACTAATAGTTTTCCTGGCAGCTGTTAACCCAGAGAAGAAAGTCTGTTTTTGATTTAAAGTTAAGGTTACAGAGGAGACATCATTAAGAAGGAAAAGACATGGCTCAGGATCAACTGTCAGTTCCAAAAGTTGTGACAGAACAGCAGAGACTTTAACCCAGAAGTTGAAGATCGGAGGACATTCCCAGAATAGATGGAAAAAGCTGCCAATTGTCCCAGTGCTACATTTGTCACATACAGGGGAGGGAATGAGTTTCATTCTAAAACGATTCAGAGGTGTATAATATATTCTGTGGATTACATTGTAGTTGATCAGCTGGTGGGCAGGGTTTTTAGATGAGACTGAAACATTTTGCCATATTGTTTCCCATCCCAATCAAAACTGTGATCCTGCGCTCCAAGCTCTCAGTCCCAAATTCAGGTAATACCAAGAGTTCCACATTTCTCCGTGACAAGACTACCGTATACATAATAGAGACCTTGGCTGTTTTCCCCTTGATGGATTCAAAGCAATGAGCCATATCTGTCCCAAGGAACTCCAAGCCTTAAGTGAAGATCTCAGCTGTAAATACAAGAACCATGAGAATCCAGGCAGATTATAACAAGACTGCAGATCTCCTCATAAATACTCTCTAACGTGTTAATGCCTCTATCTGACCACAGCGAACAAGTGTATGGTTTCATGTCTCACAATAGGTAATAATTGTTCCATATAGGAGACTTCATGCAAAATTTTGATGAATAATTAACATATTTTTCCACCAGACGCCATGTAGATATTGAATTAGCTATAATTAGGCCAAATTCTTTAGAAGCTTTTTTAACGTCAACCATGTGAAAAATGCCTTGCTTTTTCCATGAAATGAATATATTAATGAAAAATTAAAATTAAGATCAAATAAATATACAAATTTATAACACTTTATAACTCTATAATTTTTAGCCTTAAAGGAATAGTTCCCTTAAAAATAAAACCTTTGAAGAAAGTTGGTAACCAAACAGTTGATGGACCCCATTGACTTCCATAGTATTTGTTTTTCCAACTATGGAAGTCAATGTCCATCAACTGTCTGATTACATTCTTCAAAATATCTTCCTTTATGTTAAGCAGAAGAAAGAAATTCACACGTTTTGAAACAACTTGAGCGTGAGTAAATGCTGATAGAATCTTTATTTTTAAGCCAGAAAGTGTCTGCAGTGTGATGTCACTGGGACGCGCCGCCTCGGTTTTTGATGGTCCGCCCTGACCCTGTCAGACAGATAGGAGTATCGCTGTGGTAATTCATTACTCTTCACGGTGTCTCAGCTGCGGGGCGCGTCCTCCGGCCCCGTCGCGGCGAGCTAACGAGAGATGACAAGGCCAGGCTGAATGTGTTCATTAGAAAGATGATGACAGGTGGGGTGGGGGTGGGGGTGGGCCTGAGCTACAGCGACGGGCTTCTCTGATCAGAAGGGCACAGCTGAATTTCTCAATGTGTCCACCTGAGACACGACCCGCCTGCCTGTCTGCCCAACCAGATGTTCCACACCTCACAGGGTGCTTGATTTATTGATCAGCTGACTGATTTAATGTGGTCATCTATGGTTGACCATGAGATGATGTGATTTATAAAACTAGTTTCCCATGATTTCCTGTCCATTTCTGTCTTCCAATCAGACGAGTTGCAGAATATTACAGGTTAAAATTCACCCCTAGGTAAGCATTCCAGATAAATTAAAGTCGCAGTGAAAGCAAACAGCAGTTGTGAAGTAGTGGCAGATCTTTTCTTCTGATTTATGACACACATGTAGGGTGGGGACTTGGAACAGTTGATGATTGGATTTTGATATGTGGGCATTGCATTCAAAAATAAATGCGAGCTTGCAGTCAGTTGTATGAAAATTATTGGAGAACTTCGTCATACGTCACAAAGAGAGAAGTCCGTCGTTTTTACTGGAAGATTTGGATTTGGATTAAATATAACAAAAACTGTTCAAACTAAACATATACATGAATGAATCGTTCACATATAAAAATAGATTTTCATTTAATTTCGTGCCATTTAAACGTGAAGCTCTGGATATTCTGGATAAAGAACTTTAATGAAGGGAAAGTAAATAAGAAATGTTTCTTATTTAAGCTGTAAAGTGTTGTGTTACTAGTTTGAAAAAGTAACTCAGATATTACTTTACTCGTTATGTAACTCAAGTTACTGTGGGTTGAGTTTTCTATATGTAAACAGTGATTTATGGATAGTCACATGTCACATCCCTTCATGATTCCATTCTTTGGTTTTGAGGTTTTCCGGTTTGTATCAGGCTCAGGTTTGCAATTTCTAAATATGTTTTAACTTTTAATTATAACTTTTTTGAGCACACTTTCCTTTACATCTCAACTTTTGATTACCCCAAAGTATTTTCTGTACAAGCACTTGAATACTTGCAGGGTTTCTGTTTGCAGAAATCTGTCTTTTCGAACTCAGTCAAGGGTTATTATTTTTTGCATCCAAACACACATCCAAAAATATTATTTTTTGTCCTTTGTTCCCTACTTCTCATTACGTTCCATTAGTCTCTGTCTGTATCTACAGTCTCCAGTCAATCTCACTTTCTCTGTTTACTTTGTGTTATTGATCTTTGTTTTATCCACCTTTACCTCAACTCGAACACATCACTCTTTCCTCTCAGTCTGTCACTTCTCTGCACTCATCTGCCGCTGTCTCCTAGTCCTGTTATATATCTTCCTCTTCCTTTGTGTGACACCCTCCACTTACTGACATTTCAATTGTCATGCTTCCAGTCTCTTTCGGTTTCCTTCTTTCTCTTCCCTCGCCATTCACTCCGCGAAATAATCTGACACCGGGTGGAGCAGCTATCAAAGAAAAACACTTAAACGTTTAAAGCAAGACAGATCGAGCAGGCAAATCAAAATGAACAATGCACCATGTGTTAAATAAGTGTTTGGCAGTGAAAATGATAAATATGATTTATCCAGGGAATGTAGCTTTAAGTGCAGGTACATCATCCTGATTGACAACATAAAACGCTGATATACGGTTAGTTGTAAATGAAATACTTTTGAAAAGTTGACTTGTCACATGGTTTAATATTGCTACACGTCATCTAATACAGCATGTTGCCATTTTTCTATAAAATGTAAAAATATAAGAATAAAAATGGCATTTTAATTGAGACTACATTGAATATTTGTACATTTCTTACACCACAGGAGTCAGGACCATTCGAAATGATCTAGTGAAGACAAAAAAGGATGACTAAAAAATAAGACCTATTAAAATATATATTTCCATTATACACACAATTTCCATTATAAATGTATATAATTTTGAACCTAAAATCTTTATGCTGATTGTTTTTTTGTTTTTTAATGGGCATGTTATGCATAAATTACCAATATTGAGCCTTATGAAAGATAAAACTTTAAACGTCCCACTTTAAACGGACACACATGCAAGTAAGTGTAAAGGTACGAAATTAACAGCAAGCTGGTGAGTTAATGTGCAGGAGTGTAAGATAATAATCGATGAAGGAAATGGCCGAGGACGGAAAGATCCAAGAATAGCTCTCACTGACTCCCCTCCCCCTTTTTTCCCATATCCTCTCATTTCTCCTTCCATTTTCATATTGAACACCCAATCCACATGCCATCCACATCTCATTTCAAGACTCCTCTAGTGTAAAAATCCAGATGGGTCAGGATGGTAGACAAGTCGATTAGTGAGATTGACTACATCTAGTTCGTCTAGATTTTTATTTCTTTTTTATGCAGCAGTGCTTTTAAGGCAATGGATTTCTCATTTTGAAACACATCAAAACAGATTTGGTAACAATAGAGTGGTTCAGGGATATAAAACCCAGAAGACTAATTCCCTCGATTTTTCCTATGGGTTTTTACATTTATGCTTGAAATGGTCTGTATGATACTTGAACGTGTTTTTGTTTGTTTTTTAAACAAAAAATGCATTGCATTTTGAAGATGACAGAGCTTCTTTAAGATTGACTAATTAAATCTGAAAATACGCTGTTCTGCATATCTCTAAATCGGCCCCAGTCATTATCTTCCACTCTGTTTGCTTTGCTCTACAATATTCCTTGTATTTTTTACAACACCACTCATAAATTTACACTTCTTTGCCCTTTAAACACATGTGCATGAGTGATTTATCGAATGCTGAGCCACTAACTAATGCTGAATCTAACATCATGCAAGCAAACGAACTTTTAAATGTCAGCTGACACGGATCCATAAAATGCACACAGGTGCGTAAATTCTTAAGCGCTGAGAGAGATTAGCACCAGTAGTTCAAGCTTGATTTGATTGGAACCAAGCTGCAATTTCACCTCATTAGTCTAACAATATAAAGTACGAAAAGAGGATTCAGAAAATGTGCATGAGATCTGTGTGCAAGCTTTCAGAAAACGAAATGCTGCCTTCTGGATCGTAGATGTGCAGTTTAAAAGCACTGTGCTAAAAGTTCTGTCAGTAATTACCCTCATGTTGTTCAAACCCTGTAAGACTTTCGTTCATCTTCAGAACACAAATTAAGATATTTTTGATGAAATCTGAGAGCTGGTTCACTCCTTCATAGGCTGCTAAGTAATTGATGTCTGCCAGCCCAGAAAAGTTAGTAAAGACATAGTCCAAGTGACTACAGTGGCTCAACCTTAAGTTTATCAAGCGACAAGAATACTTTTTGTGCGCAAAAAACAAACAAAACTAACGACTTTATTCAACTATTCATTTTCTTCAGTGTTGGCCTCTGAGTGAGTTCACGTAGTGTAACAGCGCAACGCCCACTTTTCCTTTTTTGCTTTTTTTTTAGCAATATAAATGTTAGATCATTTTAATTCAAAGAAATGTTCCAGGTTCAAAACAAGTTAAGCCTCTCAAAAGCATTTGTGACATGCTGTCGATTACTACATAAAATAATTGCGATTCTTCCCTCAGTTTGTAAAAGAAAGCAAAATTGTGTTTACAATAATGCATTTACAATGGAAGTCTATCCAGCAAGACACTGCACTTAAATTCATGTTAAAACACACTGTTTTGATATTATTGCCACAATACTTCAACATTACACGTGTTAAAATGAGGCTAGCATGACAAAATTGCTTACTAACCTTGTCTGTCCAATTATATCGCATAACCAATGGAGTTCATCCACCTACAACAGAACGACCAAGACAGTTTCACAGCTCAAATAAAAAAAAATTCTAGGTAACAATTAATGCCATGCACTGCATATTTCAGCTTTTAAACCTTTCAGAACACTTGCCTAATAGACTTCCATTGTAAGTGTTACCGTAAATATGATTTTTGCTTGTTTTGTTTTTTTTTACAAATGAAGGGATGAAATTATTTACCATCACTTGTATTGAACCCAGAACAGTATTTTAAAATATAGAAGAATAGCTAGTAAAACAGCAAATAAATAAATAAATGCATTTAAATAAATAAAATAAAAATAAATTATTGTAAATAACAAACAAACAAACAAACTTGAAGATGATTTAAAAAGGATATATTAAGCATTATGTGAAGTCCCCTGCTTTTACCCAACCATAAGATCTCAGTTAGATGCCAAACGTGCCAATTAATGTTGGGCTCAACCAGCCTAATTGCACTGATCTGCTAACTGCAATTGCGATGAAAAGAGACGTCCGCAAAGACCACCCACCACATCTCTTTTACTCCTCCTGTCCCCTGGGGAAAGGCTAGTGAAAGATAACAGGAGGGCAAGCCAGTTGGACCATTTTCTATCAACCCCTGACCTTTCTGAGATGTTTTGAAAGTGGCTGATGATGGGATAAAGCCACCTGTGCTCAGGTGATTAAGGTAAAGGGTAAAGGATTAAAGGCACTAAACTGCTTACTGTGGTTATGGGGAAAAACTAATTAACACAACATGTGATTGTCAAAAATCATTAAATTCCGAAAGCTTTTTGTCCTGGGCTGTTTGTCATTTGTAAGCCTTTAAGTTGAGATATATCTAATAAAATGTGAAACATTTCTCCAAGTACGGTTAAATCTGAAACGTGCTGTGTCATTCCAAAGAGACATTTAGATTTGTGCATAATGAGAGAGATGCACGAGTCTACGTTTATTAGTCGAATGTTTCAGTTTTGTTTTAAATAAATTTGTATAAGCTTGCCGTTTGTAATAAATGTTGTTTATAAAGAATGCCACTAAAATGTGTGTTTATACATACAGTGCATCCGGAAAGTATTCACAACGCTTTACTTTTTGCACATTTTATGTTACAGCTTTATTCCAAAATGGATTAAATTTCACTATTTTCCTCAAAATTATACAAACAATACCCCATAATGACAACGTGAAAGAAGATTGTTTGAAATCTTTCTCAGAAGGCGAAGCACTGCTACTTGGGTGGAGTGATTTACTCGCAGCACCTGAGAAGCCCCGTGGTGAGGAGCAGAGAGTTCGCTCAGAGTTGGAGTAAATCACTCCGCAGAAGCAACAGTGCTTCGCCTTCTGAGAATATAGTTCCCAGTATGTATACGGTTAGAAGATGGCTGTGTCTCATGTGACCTTGTTATTTGTACACGCTGTGACTATACAAATCACAACATGTAAATAGGAAAATGTTGGCGTTATTTTGTCACTTATTGGGAGCAGTATGCTAGCTGGAGCCATTTACCTCCAGTCATTGTGCTAAGCTAAGCTAGCGGTGGGTGCGTCAGACATAGTTACGGCACGCACGGACATGAAAAGGGTATGTATGGACTTATCTAACTCTGGGAGATACGGTGAATAAGCTGAAGTCCCAAAAAGTCGGCGTGTTCCTTTAACTGTGGGACCTTATATAGACAGGTATGTGCCTTTCCAAATCACGTCCAATCAACTGAATTGACCACAGGTGGACTCCAGTCAAGTTGTAAAAACATCAAGGATGATCAGTGGAAACAGGATGCACCTGAGCTCAATTTTGAGTGTCATGGCAAAGGCTGTGAATACTTATGTACATGCGATTTTTTTCGTTTTTGCAAAGATTTCAAACAAACTTCTTTCACGTTGTCATTATGGGGTATTGTTTGTATAATTTTGAGGAAAATAATTAATTTAATCAATTTTTGGAATAAGGCTGTAACATAACAAAATGTGGAAAAAGTGAAGCGTTGTGAATACTTTCCGGATGCACTGGATATTTTTAATTCCTGTTCTGAATTCTGTTAAATTTAAGGATCTGTTGTGGAGAGAAGGGAACTAAAATACATGTTTATACTGTTTTATTTACTGGTATTTTACATTATTTCTGAATGTAATGATAAAATGTGACTGATACACTGTTACAAAATATGTGCGTTTTTTCCCCTCAACAATGCAATTTTGACCAGGTGTGACTTCGCACAGTCAGATGCGGATTTTCCCCCGGAAAATAAGGTACTGTAGTTCTGCAGAATTCCACAGATATTCCTAAAATCAGCATAAATGTGACCACAGTGTAAATGCAATGTCTACACAATATTGTATTCAATATTAAGGATATCTTACACCTTAACTCAATAATGTAAAATATGCAATTCCCTTCCATTTTTGGAAAAAAACTGACTATACACTAAAAGCACAAAAAGACTTAAATGTTTTGGTACCAGCGGACCTTTTCCGATTGCAAGGCGAACACTGAATCCTTTGTCCAAAAAATCTGCTAAAGGAATCTGTGACCCAACAATTTATTTCTGTCCTTTGTAAAATCCCCTTTGAGGACATTCAGGGAAATTGGGCAATTTTTCTAACACTATACAGAACATGACACAATGTCAGAGAACAATGAAAAATCAATGTTACTCTGCTTTGAAAACTCACAGATTTCTTTTTTTTTTCCTGAGATATTTATTTATAAGAAGGATTGCGGAAAAAAATCAAATACAACAGATAATTATGACTGTTCTTTTTTTACAAATGTTTTGAATTGTGGTGTCAGTCAAAAAGCCACATAAATTAAGCCGTCATGGCCAAACTCCCAGACTTTTGATCTCTCTCAAAAGCACTCTGCCATATTTGGTCTAAGAGAAAGTAAAAAAAAAACAACAACAAAAAAAACAACAACATATTTTCTAGAAAATAAATTTATATTGAATTTCATTTCACAATGATTTAAACCCAAGATTTGGTCCAAAGAGTAATCTGTATGAACAAGAGGATGATTAGTACTGTGTGAACCACTGAGTTTATTGTGATACAGACAAACAGAAGTGCTAATAAACAGTACAACGGTTTCACTATGGTTTATGTGCTGAGCAGCCATATTAGATTCTTAAGTCAGGATTGTTGTGCTTTCCCTGAGTTTCCCAATCGCAACTCCAACTTGAGTGGGGGTTCCAGTTAAAAGTTCTTACTGGGAACGAGGAATTTCAAACGCACCATTATTTTCTTCATTTTCAAATGTTAAACCATCAAACTTTTTGAAAGAAAACTGCAGGGAGCCCATATAGCTCCTCTTCTGTTAACAAACACTGCATTACATGTTTGGGAAGTTGGTTGGCGCATGTCTTCCCAAATGCACGTTAAAGGGACCCAAACTCAGAGCAGATGCAGAGATCCATGGTTTTGCTTTTATTTCAATTTATTGTACCGCCCTATATAATACCATCCATTACTTTCGGAAAAAACCCCATTACAGACCCTTAAAACTCAGCTGCTACTGACCTGCAGGGCATTGTAGAGCAGCTGATGTTCAAACTTCTTGACTCCCAGGATCTGCTGAAACATCTCATAAAGCTGCTCCTTGCTGAGGATGAGCTCGGACACAGCGCTGAAGGGCATGCGTCCCTGAGGCCGCCGCTGGTCCTCTTCTCCTTTATAGATGGCATCGTATTTGGTGATCCAGGAGCTGAGGACAGTCTCTTTGCTCAAGCCGTCGATCTCGGGCAGGCTGCGTACACGACGCTCAATGTTCTTCTTGAAGACATCACGGAAGTCACTGGCAGAACAGCCTCCGCCCTGGACCATGCGGGCCACTCGCTCGCTCTTCAGAAAGCCCTGTCGGAAGAAAGAACAGGGTGAATCCATCCGTACATTATGATGAACATTAGAAAGCTTTTCATGTCAAGTATTGCTAAGACATAATACTTAATACTAAAGATACTGAAGTACTGAGATTATTATGTCAATGGCATGACACCCATTAATTAAAAAATACATTAAAAGTGCATTATAAATTCAGTTCATACATAAAATTAATGCATTTCAATACACCACTTGAAGAAAATGTTTTTAATTTCTGAATTAAAATACATTGTTGTGATACAACAAGATATATTTTTTTAAATTAAAATATTTTTCAAGAAAAAAAATTAAACCTTAATATTGCGTAATTTGTCATTTTTATTATTATTATTATTATTATTATTAATCATTGTATTATTATTATTATTATTTCTCAGTAAAATAACATTTTTATGGCGTTGATTAAAATAGTTAAATGTCACGTGGTGCAACTCCCCAAAAATGTAATATAGTTTATAAACTAATAATTATCAAAATTTGTGCATTATACACATCTCTTACACCTTGAATACTGTACATAACAAACGTCAATACAAAAAGTAAGTTTCTAAGAATTTGGCACGTGTTCTAGTATTTTTTTTTAAATATCCTTTTCTTTATCTTATTATAATTGCTTCAACAGTTTTGTAAATTCATGTTTGGTGGAGGTTCCTGAATGGCTACAGCCCCTTTAATACAGATTACATACTTGTTTCCACAAGCTTGTCTTTATATTACAGACAAAAGATAAACAAGGAACGAACTGAAGTAACAAGCCAAAATTCAATTAAATTCAGAAAACACAATGATTCATTAGAGAGAGAAAAGGCCCCGCTGAGAGAGTGGCAAATCTGCACAGGAGACCATGAAAACACTTCAGTTTTCACTTTCCAGTAATTTCATTTTTTTTTTTTTATATTCGGTGACCGTGTCTGGGGGAAACCGAAGTTGGTGAGGCGCGACAGAAGCAGCAGATGGAGATGAATCGCAGCTCCTAACCGCGAGTAATGGAGCAGAACAAAGACACTTCAGCTGCCTCGTCTCAAGGAGGCGGGGGAATATATCTGTGTCGAAACTGCCATGATCTGGTAAGATGACAGAGATCGGTGCGCAACAGGAGGCAAACCTCATAGAGGGAAATTCCACATAAAAATGCTTTTACTTGGACACCTGTAGAGATTATACTGTTTTTTTTCAGATTTGAGGAAAGTGCTCATTTAGGTCCATTTGACATTTGGCGTCTGGAAGTACTTACCTTAAGAATCAAACGGGATACATGCAATACAAAAATATACAGCTCAACTTGGCACAATACAAGGACATGAGAGAAAAAAAAAAGGCTTGAAATTTCCTTGAAATTTAAAACGTACCTACTTGTTCGTCCATGAATAGTAGTACATTGGTTCCATTAAAAAGCCCATTCAAACGGTGGCAAAAAAACAACGATATTTGATATCTTGCAGTGCTTCTTAATACTTGAATGAGTCAGTGAATAAGTGGCTTACTTTCCTGTAGAGAAAATTAATAGTTTCCTCCTGCCTCAGAAAGGACACGCAGGTGAAGTGACAGACAGGCAGGCATGCTGGGAGGACAAGGGCCTGCTCATTTCCTCTGTGCCATTTAGAAACTGAATTTAGCTAAATCATTCTGACGCAAGTAGACAATTCTGTTTGTTTTTTTACTAACCTCTCTAGGCCTTATGTTATAAAGTCAGTGTCATAAGACTCTAGTTATGAGTCGATTTTTGCAATTATCTCTGCATTTATTGTGTGCGTTAAGCTTTTTTCTCACTTTTTCCTACAGTGCTGCCTAAAACTGTAAAAGTGGTCAAAGAGAATGCGTGTCAGATTAACTGGCCAAATGCAAGACACTGTGTACTAGTCTCCATGTCTTTATCATAACACTCAGAATATGTGAAGAGTCAGCACTAAAGAAGAGGAACTATGTAGTATTTTAAAATTTTTCAAAGGTGATCCTTTACAAACGGCTAGTTCTGGTTTACGCTTGGCCAAACCAAGCATGCTATAATACACAATAGAGTAACAATACATGTGAGGAACCGTTTAGTCCAGCAGAAATATGGCACATAAAAAAGAGTGCCAATCAAAACTAAAATGAAGGAAATTATTCAATTCAAATCCTACAACATGGAAAAATAAATGGCATTTTAAAATTGTTTAATTAAAGCTTAGTTACATGGAGGGTTGGATATCAAGAACCGGTTCCAAATTCCCATAGAACCGTGGATTTGATAAGACATTCAAGACATCGTGCATTTCGATTCCGCTAGAAGATGTGAAAGGGAACTAAGCTACTTTCTATGCTGCCAATACTGAATTGAGTTCTCTTTCACACCTTCTTGCGCTTGAAGGGACAAATACGCACAAAATTATTACAAAATATCCCCATAAACAGTTTTGTCTTAAGTGAATGTAAACAGTTGAGAAAGAAAATGCATGTGTAACGGTATATTGGACCTGTGATTTAGGTCTTAGTGACAGCAGCCTAATAAACCTGCTGCGGTCTGTGTCAATGTTAATCAAAATGTTACTTAAGACAGAGAAAATTACTCACTGATCTCACTGACTGAATAACCTTTGTAGCTTTAATAAGGATTAATCTACTTTTCATTTATAAAAGTAACTATGCAGTGTTATTTTACATGATTACAACTTTGTTCAGTTATGTTTATTTGTGCTATTGTTAATTTGAATTAAAGTAATACATAATAATAATGGTTATGTATGTAATAAGTTTTTTAAATTGCATTTTAAAAAATTGCCATATTCTTTTCTTTGAGTAAAATGCTGGGTTGTTTCAACACAAGTTTGGGTCAAATATGGACAAACCCGACTGTTGGGTTACTTTTTTAAATTACATTTTTTAAACCTAATAGTTGGGTTTGCCCATATTTGACCCAAACATGGGTTGAAACAACCCAGCATTTTTTAGAGTGAATAATTGTTTCCATTGTATATTTATCTGCCTATTTGGAAAGTGATAAAAAAAAAAATCCTGAATAGACAATGAATTTGCTTAAGACAATGTTTCAATTATTTGTATTATGTTAAGTGTAATATTTATTATTTTTCTATATTTTATTTGAATATTTATTCAATACTTTTATATAATATTAAATATTCTTATTATGTAATTCAATTAAAGCAATTACATAAAATGCTTTCATTAAAGCAATTAGGAACTCATTGCCGTACAAGTCCCCTTGCTTCATTATAACACTGAAAATGATACCCATTAAATTCTGTATTCAATGTTTTGCAAGGAAAATAAATGATAAATTCACGTTGATTGACAGCCGTAACCTGAGAAAAACTATTTGGTGCTACTTTAAATGTAGGAAACCTAGACAGCAAACTGTTTCAGAAAGTTTTATTTGCTTACATTCCTCATACGCATCTGTCCAAACTGTACCACATTACTATGTTTTGTCGATATATACGCCTCTGCAGACAGTTGCAATTACACAATGGTGTCCAATGCCTCCATTTTGTGGTGGTGAAAATGTCAAACATTATTACTAATGAATCGCCCACCAAGGGATTTCCTCTCTCCCTGCTGCTTGACTTAATTGGTGGTTTAAAATCTCATTCAATTATTTATAACCAATGGTGTGCAAAGCTGTGCTCCGTCTGCAATGGAGAGATTAATAAGATACAGAGCCATTTGTGTAATTAAAGCTAATATGAGGAATTAATCCTGGCAGAAGAATGAAGGAGAATGGCCGAGGTGCCTTGCTAATAGCAGGGAGCAGGTTATGAAGGAAGACTTGGAGATTATATATGGCGTATTTGACTTCAAGGGGGGGTGATCAATAACCTCATACTATTGCTCTGTTCCGAAACCTAACGAGTTGTCTACCTAGACCACATCATGAGGACTGTCCTAAAAGTAAGGCAGTAACTTTAAGTTCTTTAAAGTGTTCTCATTTACTCATCCTCATGTCATTCCAAACCTGAATGGCTTTCGTTGTTTGGTGGAATATACTAGATGATATTTTGAGGGCTGTTTCAACTGTTCTTGTCCATACAATGAAAGTCAATGGGATGCAAAACAGCACCGGATCCCATTGACTTTCATTGTATGGACAAAACAGACTTTTCTTTTTTTTAACAGAATTTTAAATTATTTTTTATTTCTGGTTGAACAATCCCTTTAAAATACCTTGCTTTGGCCAAATTGTAAAGCATAACTTGCACTCTTTGTAAAGAAGGTAATCCCAGAATCCACTGCAACAAGCTCACTGTAAAGGTTATTTAAGATGGTGGATGAAGCAGAGAAGTTGATTATAAAATTGTTTGAATATACAGTACCGTTCAAAAGTTTGGTGTCATTAAAATGTTGTAATGTTTTTGAAAAAAAGTCTCTTATGCTCACCAAGGCTGCATTTATTTGATCAAAAATATAGGAAAAACATTCAAAATAACTGTTTTCTACTTAAAATGTAATTCATTCCTGAGATACAAAGTTGAATTTTCAGTCTTCAGTGTCAGATTTCTGAATACTCAATGTAAAATCAGACAACTATACTAATGAAAACATAGCCATAGGACATCTTTTGTTTATCTTTTGTTTTTAATAGGCAACTGCTGTTAAACACTCAATGCTCTTAATTTACATATTAGTTTGTTTGTTTTTTATAACTAAAAGCTTTCTGGAAAGTGCAGTCAGTAATTCTTAGAAAAATACTGCCAAAAGTCTTGGATTTATACTGACACCTAAGCTCAGTTTTGGTCACATTAGATCATGCAGTGCAAAGTTAAATTCAGTTGTTGCTTGTAGCTTTAGATTCAGTATGCTAACCCAGTTATGCAGTTTTATGCTTTCAATAAAACTGCGCTGTTAGCGTAGCAACATGCTAACATTTCTATGCTCTTTGTGTTTAACTCAAAGTTGCGGCCTTAATGGAGCAATTCAAAACAATCACTTACAAGGTTCCTCTATCTGTATGTACTA
This sequence comes from Abramis brama, assembly GCF_963993115.1. Taxonomy (NCBI): domain Eukaryota; kingdom Metazoa; phylum Chordata; class Actinopteri; order Cypriniformes; family Leuciscidae; genus Abramis; species Abramis brama. The sequence goes on along the minus strand of NC_139982.1, from coordinate 19,206,652 downwards.
GATAGCAAGGCCGCTCACTAGATTTTAGAAATGAGCTTATGTAACAGTCTTGATCTCAAGCAGAGGATATGGATGACTAACGCAACTCTCTCTCTCGTGCCAAAATACAAATGTATAACTGTTTCGTTTGGTAGCTATCAAATTTTTTTCCAATATCTTTTAAAGCAAAACTAAGCCTGAGGGTTGCAATTCAATACTGAAATATAGAGCCTTCAATGGTCAAAAGTTAAAGATTGTTTATAAATCTCTCATAAAGTCTGGGAAAGACTGTGTGTGGCGGACCGTATTATATGCTTCCCCATGAATAAAACATACCTGCTGTTCGCACATTAAAAACATTTAAATCTTCTCTCGCTTTCTCACCCCCCTTTTTTTCGAAATCTAGATGGAGTGACTCGATAAACAACTATAGGACGGCTCATTGCTTAAGAGCCTGAGAAAATGACTGCAAAACTGAAGACGCCTTTAGAGTCGCTCATCATGACACGCACTGATTCAAACCCTTTTGTTTGATTTCTAAAACAAAGAGCAATTCCCTTACATGTGTATTTACATGAATATGAATGTTGAGTCACATCTCCCACTGGCAAAAAAAACCTGCTCCATTTATATCTCTATTGTGTTTGTCCCTTTTCACAAACTCGCTCAAGCATTTCGTCTTATCCAGTTTCATGTGAACTCAAGCTCTGCCTTCGGACTCGCTCCTGGCAGTCAGATTACTCACATCTGAATAGAAATCTGTGCTGCTTTTCCAGCCTCAATCGTACCCCAAGAAAAAAAAATATGATGGGGAATCACCTCAAACACGAAGACGTGATGTTTTGTACACAATTCAAAACTGTTGATGCCATTTCGAAGAAGTATGGTGCAAGTTTCCATTGCCAACGAAAAGGGACCTTCTGACAAACTGCTTGGCAAGACACAATACCACTCTGGAAACTTTCTAGGAGTAAAAGCAGAAAAACAAGAGACCAAATGAGAGCGACTGGAAGTAATGAGCAGTACAGGACCATGCCTGGACACACGACCAGTCAATCAACTCTGTAATTGGCTATTCTCTAGTAAAACCCATAATACTAATCAGACCTACTGTACATTGAGTTTGTTTGGAGAGTTCTGTGACAATGAATACAAAGAAACCGATGAAGTAATGTATGAGACTAGCCAAAAATAGAGAGAAAAAGAGAAAAGTAGGAGGTATAGGAAGGTTTTCATAAGTAAAAAAGCGATGTAACTACGAATGAACGTCAGAAAGAAATGTAGAATGGGATTTAGAGAAAGAAAGAGGGCAAAAAAACCTTTACTTATGGCTCTGACAGCCTTCAAAGTCGGCGCCTGCAGCTATTCTGTTTGCAGTGCTGTCACACAGTAATCCAATTGAGAACCTCTGGGTGGTAAACACATGGGAAAAGAGTGAAAAACAAATGTGAGGTAGAGAGAGAATGTGGAGGGGGCAAAAAAAAAAAAAAAAAAAAGAGCAGATCATGACAACCTCGGGCTGAATGTGTACAGAAATGATTCTGCCCTGGCTAAAGGGCAAACAACTCGTAACAAAACAAACACATTGGGACTCTGTCTATTGTCTCGCGTGTTTGTGTTAGGAACATGCTTAAGGGCAAAGCCTTGTTGATTCCTCAAGATACTCTGTAAGACAATGATGAAAAAGTCAGAAGCAGAGGGACTGGTCAAAATGTAATGTGCAAAACTCAAACACCATGATAAATCAACCAGAGATATGATTTTTTTGGTGAGGTTGCACAAAATCTTTTTGATCCTGCACCCCAAAATGATTTCATTAGCTGAAGGAACTTTTTGGGGAATTCTATTTGCTGCCTTGCAAGAAATCCTACAAGTTCACAGTCAACATAAAACGATTTTCACAACCCATGTTTCATCCATTAAGGTGTGTTCACATTTAGCACTGTTCAGTGAATTTTCACAGGCAAAATCCAGTCTCTGTAATGGGAATCCACATAAATATTGTGGATATTCCATGAGCAAGACACCTAACCCCAGCTGCTCCCGACGAGCTGGATGGCGCCTTGCATGGCTAATACCGCCGTCGGTGTATGAATGAGTGAATGAATGGGTGAATGTGAGGCAATATGTAAAGTGCTTTGGTGGCCATGAGTCTGTTGAAAGCGCTATATAAATGCAGTTCATTTACCCAATATTTTCTCTTGAAATCCCATGATGTTAAATTCTCAAAAAGTGTACGATTATTGTACTTCACACTTAACACTACAATAAAGGATTAATAAGTTAACATTAGTTCATGTAGTAGCTAGCAAGAACTAAAAATGAATAATATTTCATTTTTAAATCAACATTAATCCAGATCAATTAAAAAAATGCACAAAATGTTCTTTGGTAGTTTTGGTATGTTACTTAATACATTAATTAATGCTAACAAATCAAACTTTACTGTAAAGTGTAATCTACAATTAAATTTTAAAACCAGACTAATATTATACAATACTATCCCAATTAAAGGGTTAGTTCACCCAAAAATGAAGTTTCTGTCATTATCATTCCAAACCCGTAAGACATTTGTTCACCTTCGGAACACAAATAAAGATATTTTTGATGAAATCCGAGAGCTTTCTGTCCTCCTCATGACAATTATCATTTTCGAGGTCGAGAAAGGTAGTAAAAACATCGTTAAAATAGTCCATGTGACTAAAGTGGTTCAACTTTAATGTTATGAAGCGACGAGAATACTTTTTTGAACAAACATTTTTGGGTGAACTAACCCTTTAAAGTGTCGTTTGAATATGAATGCATTTTTGTGGTGGATTACATGTTGGAGTCCAAGGGGTACAGGATTTTTGCACGACACAATCATGAAAAATTACAGACCACTGTGCCACATTACACAATCAGCCATCCATTAAGTCAGGCTTATTTTATCATAACTTATAACTACTGGTTATAGCCTGCAGAAGACGCAGACAGTCAGTCTATAGGGAGAGAGGGCTGACTTCATTACCTAATCGCTACAATACAGCAAATCCTACAGCCTCTCAACACTAATTCCCTGCCCTGTCTGCCCTCGTCGAGCAAGGCTGAAATCATTTTCATAAACAGCATTGAGAAAATAAGTGCTCTAACCTGCGGGGACCCGAATACAGCTTTCGCTCGGCATGATTGGCTATTTTTTCCATAACAATAGAGGAAGGTTGAAGGTTGATCTTGTGGAGGCATTTTATTTCTGTTGGTGATGGGCTCTGAAGTGGACATGTTAACATGGATGGACCCTAAAGAGACCTTTATTCTTTGAAGAAATGTTCAAATTTATTTGATATAATTTCTTTTAAGGCCATGGTGTTTCTAAGTTTTTAATTGATGTGATTACCATGTCCAATTTAAATTTAAATCACAGCTTCAGGAGTGAAATTAGAGAAAGCAATTAACCAAACTATTTAGGAATGCCAATTAAACACTGCTGGGATGCCTGAAGAATATGGGAGTCTTAACTTATGCGAAACTCTCTGTAAAATGGAAGTAAAAGGTCATACGCTGAGTAATGCACCCCAGGATCGATTTGATTCTCACCCCTTTATCCATATCTGGCCGCCAGTTTCTCCCCCAGTTCCCCTGACCTTTTGGATATTCTTTCTAATTCCACAATAGTTTCTCATTGCACAAAGTTGCAGAGGATGTGGTGAAATGCTTTTGGTGTGTGTATTCTTCATTACCTCCAGCGTGTAGATGTCCACTATGTATCACAAGTCAGCTAGTTCACAGTCCATCCACTGACCTGATGCATAGAAAACTGGAAAGCACTTTTACTACCTGATTGGCTGATTACAAGGTAATAGGTTGATATATTGTTTAAAGTTCTACAGGCATCTACAGTGAACCATGACTAGACAGCATGTACTGTAAGATCAAAACAAACCATGACTGACCATACATGTCAGTCAGGCGGCTTATGTTTAAGTAGGCGATTCTTGGCCAGAATAAGCTAAAAAATGTGGACCAGACTTTAGTCAGTGTCGCTCAGGCGACCCGAGTTCAAGTCCCGACTCAAGGTCCTTTGCCAGACCTTTTCACCTCTCTCTCCTTCCTGTTGTTTTCTGTCTCAACTACACTGTCCAATTTAATAAGGCATAAAAAAACCCACAAAGGCCAAAATAGGTCTGGCTATTAAGGTGAGGTCACATTTACAGTTGCTCTGAAAATTTTTGCAAGCAAAATCCAGTCATTTCTGGCAAAAAAAAAAAAAAAAAAAAATCGGATTTTTTGAATCACGCCTGATACAGATCAGAATTTGTTGCCCATGCTTAAAACACAAAAATCCGCATGAGATCTGATTTTTTCGCATTCGTTCTGAGCCACTTCGAAATGTGGTTTTAAATCAGATACATATTCAATATTTGGACATCTGACCTGCATGTAAACGCGTATATACGATTCGCCACCACAAGGCGAGGGCAACACGTTAGATAGCTTTTTAATGTCAAATTATGACACAGATGTGCCTGAATGTGCTCACACTAAAACTCACAGCTTATTCTTTTACTAAGGTGGAAACTTTAGTTTAGACTTTAAGAAATTGCACACACACACACAAACATTCAGGAGCATTGAAACTAGTTTTCAACCTCTGCCACGTGAATCAACAGCTTTGCTACTGAAAGCTTATCATGGGCTATTTCTCAGCAAATTAGTTGATAACTTTGCTGTTTTTGTAAACAAACTAACAAGCATCATTATTACATACAGACGCACGCAGGCAATTCTCTCTCTCTCTCTCTTTAATTCCTTCAAATAAAATAAAATCTTACAGAGCTACTAAAAAAACAGGCTAAATGGAAATTACCGCTATTTTCCAGTCTAAATCCGTTCAGTCAGATTTTGTGCTGCAAACATCCATGACAGCTTTTAACTTATACATACTGGTAAATAATCATGGCCACCCGATGTGAATTATAAAATAGTTTTAGTACGGCCATTCAAAACCGAGGGTTTACCCTGTTGCATAGTGAAGCGATCACCAACGGAATCCTTTTGGGAGGTGATTAATGTAAACACAGATATTGGGTACCAGTCGTGTCTAAAGTGAATGTAAACAGGATGGACAAAAAGAAACGTATATGGTCAAAAATCTGATCTGTGCATTAAGACATGCAGTGTAAACACAGCCTTTAATAGGAAACCACACGTTTGGGAGTTTCGAGTGAGGGAAAAAGAGTTTCCCATGCAGATTTCACTCATGTTTATGTTGGTCACACGAATTCGCCATGCTGACCAACAGAACGCTGCTTGATTTGAATGTGACTCTACATTAACAACGGACCATTTTCCCCACAAAATTGTGACCGCACCTTTAGACTTTTAGTCAGCTAGTGCGAGTGGTTCAGACAAGATATAGCCAGATTAATCATGGTTTAGAGCCTCTTATCAGAGCTGAGAGCACTGTTTGAATCGCTAAATCCATTTTGGACTGAAACTGTTTTCGAATTGAAGATTACTGCAACATTATTTTTCGTTGTGTGAAACTGATTCTATCAAGCCACAAGGGCTCTTATTACCCAAATAATTTCTGAGAAGATAACATTATTGAAATCGGTGACATGAATGATACAAAAACTGAACCACCTCTTTTCTAACAAATTTCCCCCAGCCATTTTATCATTTCAAATAAGCATCCAAGTCAATATAACTTTGTTTCTTTGCATTTATCAGTCAGACAGTAAAACTACAGTTTCATATATTCTAGAGAAAGGTAATAGCACACCTCTCCTCAAATGTGGAAAGTAATAGCACACCTTTCTTTAACAAGCCATATGATATGATGTATCACTCATGTACTAAGTACCAGTGAAGCAGGGATGAGATGCACTAAATGCAAGGTTGGCTCAGGTTTAAGGGTTTATTTGAATTTTTAAAACAAGTTAAATCAATAGTAATGGGTATGCCTGCCTTGGGGTAAAAATGTCTCACCAAGGGGATAAAATTGGTCACTGTTACGTGAAATCTATATAATCTTTATATATTAAGCATACCTTAACTTTAACCATCAGGCTAATACCACCCCATATGGGGCCCTAATCATGAATTTTACATTAGATTAGGCCGTAATGGGAAGGTTGATGTTATTATTGATCGAAATGAGTCCATGGCAACATATTGATGCTGCACACAATGGAAAGCTGCCATAATCAATAAATGGCAAAGGCTGGAGACAGAGGATAAAAATGGCAGCTCTTCTGTTCACACACAATAGCTCTATTATTATAATTGAAGATAATTTGACAGGTCCTCAGAGCGTAATAAAAGGAAGTGCATTCTAAATCAATGCCTTTTTTTAGCTTAGTGCCAGTATAGAGCAGCTTAACTTGCAAAAAGCAAGTACTAAACAGCTCCTTATCAGTCCTTTATCAAAAACAAACAACATTCAGGATCTGCAAATGCATGCCATGCAGGCCATGTCCACACTAATACGTTTTCGTTTGAAAATATTTTTCTCTCCGTTTTGGCCTTCCGTCCACACTGAGACGGCGTTTTTATTGATGAAAACTAAGCGTTTTTGAAAACGCACTCCAAAGCGGATAAATTTGAAAACGCAGTTTTCCCGTTGTAGTGTGGACTGTGAAACCGGTGGTATTTAAAAACGATGATGTAAATTTAGTCATGTGACGCATATTGTGCCAATAGATATTCATGTTTATACCGGTATTGTGCCTGTTATGTGCTATTCACTTTCACATTGTTGCTAAAAATATTCTACATTGCACAATCTTCATATCACAGTCCTGCAAAGATGACAGAATTTACTCACATTTGCTGTCCTGCGCAAAACATGAGAGCAGTCGCGTTTTAGACCAAACATATGGTCCTGCGTGCGACCTGGACCGCATCAATGAATGGTGAGATATTTTACTAAATAAAATGATCCTGTCAGAAGAATTGCGCGATAACTTCATTATTTATTTTTCCATCTGAATCATATCAGTGATCTTTTGTGGGGTTTTAAGCATGCGCAGTAAGGTGAATTTAGCGTTTTCAGGCGTTTTTCAAAAGTTTCTCATCCACACTGAAACGTCCAAAAGCGCCTGAAAACGTTAGTGTGGACGGAGAGCGTTTATAAATGTAAATGTATCCGGATTAATGTAGACGTAGCCTGAAGCTTGTGGGAAATAATAAACAGGCTAGAGGAAATATGTTAGGTGGCTGGAGGATTCAAAAAAGGATGAAAACAGCAGAATTCCCCCTGTGTTCTCAGACTAAGGCCTGAATTCCATTAGAAAACAGTGAAAAATAGGTAAATAAAATGAATACATTTTTGAAATATATATAATAAATGTAAAAAGATTCAAAGTAAAACACAACAAAAAAAGTTAATTTAATTAAATCATTTTTAGTTTTTACTGTTTACGTTTCTATATATTTTTTTTCCTATTGTGACATATATCTGAGTGAAATGGCTTCTCAAACAAGAAGGGCAGGAATTGATTTTGTCCAAGAGGAATTGATTAGACGGTTGTGGTTTGCTATTGGTCGATCTCATGTGATTGACAGGTTGTCCCGCCCTCGTGCCAGTAAACGCGTCATCAGAGAGAAGAGATGCCGCTGCAAGAGGGAGGGGGGAAGTTATTTTGATTAAATATTATGAGGGCACATGAATTTAAAAAAATATATATTTATAACAAATACTGCAACATTCCATAAAAAAAAAATCAGATGTCAATTTTTATTTCATGGTGACTTGAAAAGCTGTTAACATCTTTTACAACCACTGAGCTCTGGGCAATCCAAAGGCCAAACCAAAGGCACTGAACTATCTCACACCTGTAGTTCATCTTGGTTTTGGCACTTTCAGCATCAGTGGGATGCTCCCACGTCCTATAAACCCACTAAAAATATCTCAGCGGAAAGGAAGAGATCTGCAGAGACTAATCCTACATCTTTAATTCACAGCACATTCCGTCAATCAATGAAAGCAGTGGCAGGCAGCTCCTGCTTGACTGACACGCTAATGAGAGTTATGTCTACACCGTGAACATGAGAGCTATTTTTTGTCAGAAATGGCACTCTTTAAAAAAAAAAGAGAGAGTGTAGAACCTCTTTTGAGGATTTTACTTTACTGATTGCCTCAATAAGTATGTGACCCTGTATGATCCACAAATTCTCACTTTGCACCAAAAAACCAAAGTGGGGATCTATTTTCCACACAATAATTAACATTAGGGGAATCACTTCATATTTAAATCTGATTATTTGCGAGAAAGCTCTAAGATACAACAGGTTACTTGGTAACCTGGCTAGTCGCCATAAAGAATGTGTGTTTGTGATTTATGAGATCTTCAGAGTTGATCTCAGTCCTGCTTGGCTTGGCTTATACTAATTGACTGATTCTGAGTGCAGCATTCTGTTGCTTCAGTAAAGAGTTGAGTTAAAGAATAACTAAATGCTTTAATTTGAGGCCAGTCCACTCACACTGAAGTAATGACTATTAAAACATTAAACACAAAACGGAAATGGGGAGAAGTAGGAAGAAATAATGAAATAAGATGCAATAACAGTTTCGTCAGAATCTAAAATGACCAAATTCACAAAAATAACTTGCTCTTAATATTAAACATCATTAGATAATTATTAAAATGGGCAAATATTTTAACATAATGTAATCATTGCATGATCAAATGTTCGATTAAGGTCACAGGAATTTTATCTGCAATAATTAAAAATCATTAAAAAAAAGATTAGGCCTACTTCTGATCCTACATGCTGATTGGTCAATACAAAGTTCCATCTGTGTTATATACACAAATGTAACCAACCTATTTAAATTCAAATCAACTAATCGTATAAGTGTTTGCCATCACCATAGATGTTCTGTTCCATAATTCCTGACCGCCGGATATGGTTAAACATGGAGAAAAATGGTCATGCGCTCACGTATGATACAAGAATTTCGTGTTGATTCAGTCATACGTGGCCTTGACCAATGACGTACAGGAGTCCATAAAATCTTCTGTTTACGTCATTCTCGTGTTTCTTAACATTGTTTCTTAATACAACAATCAACCTTTTTTTTTTAAATATATATATATATATATATATATATATATATATATATATATATATATATATATATCCATCCTTTTTTATTTAAAGCAATGCTTCATGGGATTGCAGTTCTTTCCTTCACAAAAGCTGGTAAGTACTAGGGGTGAAACAATACATTGATATGGATCGATGCATCGATCAAACGTCTAACGATACGATGCATCGATACCACACATAAAATATCGATATACGGTACCTTTATTTTGACACACTCCACATCCTCACGTAACTTTTCTCCGCTGAAATAGACGCCTGACAAGATTTACTGAACCCTTTATCACAAAAGCCGGTATTTTCCACTGTCAAGGCATCGCGAGTTCATGTTTTACAGCAGAAACAACAAGCCCCGAAAAGTCTGTTTTAGCGAATCAGTGCGCAGTATTCAAGTCAGGTGACAAGGCTGCTTGATTGTCACTTTGAAAAGACGCGCTAGCTGAGAGGAGTTTCGTCAAAGCTGACTAAAAGTGATCGAGGATGGATTTCAGCGAACTTGATGAACCCGTGATATCTTCTTCAGGGCGTAAAAGGAAAATAAAAGCTGAAACTTTTTCACGGAATCTTGCTAAAACAGCACGTTAGTGGTGAGGGAAAAGCTCTCTGTATTGCGTGTACGTTAATCACAACAACAAAGTTTGACAGGCGTCTATGTCAGCTGAGAAGATTAACGTTACAAAGATTAACCAAGTGTTTTATTATGTATCATAGCAATTACTTGGCTTTGTTTAACTCTGAAACATGAAATGTGGAGTTATCTGCTTTTGCCACACAAAAAAGAAAATATATATATATATATAAATAAATAAATATATAAATAAAATATAAATATAAATATATAAATAAATAAAATACTTTCAATGAACTTTAATTTTATAAGTTACCTGTATTTTTTTTTGCAGTTTGACACAGCTGCAGTTTGATTGATATTTAAATGCACAATATAAAAACAAAACATGATATATGAAAATGAACAAGAACGGAGTTATCTGTTTTTGCAAATGAACTCATCTGTTATAGAGTTCATTTGCAAAAACAGATAACTCCATTCTTGTTCATTTTCATATATCATGTTTTTTTTTTTAAACTTGTAACAAACAACTTGTAAATGTCCCAATTGGGAGAGGGTGTGCAATTTTCAAAGAGTTTAATTAAACTTTCATGTTATATATTTTTGCATGTATTAGTGTGAGTTAATAAACGTAACTGGTTGTGTACACTTGGCACATAATATCTAAATATTGATTAATCGATCGATATAGCCCTGAATCGAATCGTATCGTAATCGTATCGTAGAATTTTTTTAGGTATCGGCAAATATCGTATCGCTGGCTGAGAGAATCGATATCGTATCGTGATTAACTGTCCGATTTACACCCCTAGTAAGTACACAGTCTTGAAACTTTGTCTTTTATTTCGATTTTTTAAATAGTTTTTTGCTTCAAATCAAAGTTTATACCCTCTTCAATGAAGACTTTTTAAAATCTTCCAGAACCAAGTCCGCTGAAGAAGTGGGCAGTCACTGTTGCACTCCATACAGGTTGCATGAATACCCTTTTTTACTTGTCTGCACTACAAGTGATGAGTGACAAAACTAGGATGCAACAAAACTAGTGATAAACTAACCAATAATTGACTACACGGTGCAACCCCCATCAGACATTTCTTTCTACTCTTCATCTTCTAAATAATGAATGACAACACAAATCAAGACTCCCAGTGCCCACAAGTCTCTGGTGAAACACTGTGGCGTAAGCCACAAAAAAACCACAGAAGCTGAAAAGATGCTTTGATTTCTGCATGATGGCCAGTGAATGACAATTTGGAACTTTGATCAGCCAACCCAGAGTCCTCCACATGTGCTTGAGAGACTATCAGACCAAACTTCAAAGAGCTGCTTCCCATCCAGTGCAATTAATAGAGCGGAGAGTCAACTGATATGACATGATGATCCTGTTAGGACGTGAGAGGCATATCCTGTTCTAAAAGAAAATGAAATTAAGAGAGAAAGGGATGAAAGCAAGAAAGAGGGTGATTGACAATGAAAGACGTAAAAAGGTAAAAACACTGATTCAAACAGCTTGTCTGAGACCGTACATTGATGCGGTCTTATTTTTGCCTGTTTGTTATTCGCTGGAAACGTTACATGCCTGCTCGTACCATTAAACGAACATGAAAGACTTGAATAGAGATAAAAAAAGTGAGTGTGTGAAAGAAAAAGGAATGGCACCAAGGTAGGTAAAGCAATTTAAAGGGGTGGTTGATTATGATTTCACTTTTCTAACTTTAGTTAGTGTGTAATGTTGCTGTTTGAGCATAAACATCTGCAAAGTTACAACGCTCAAAGTTCAAAGCAAAGGGAGATATTTGCTTTTAAAGAAATCGCTTTTTAAGGACTACAACAAACGGCTGGTAGGGACTACACGACATTCCTCTTGGGTTAGTGACATCACCAACCCTAAAATTTACATAAACCCCACCCCCAGAACACGATTTATAGATTATCAAGACAGAATATGCTAATCATTGACTAGAAGATAACTACACATAAGCTACATAAATTCATCAACTAACCATTCAAAAATGTCCTGTTGCATTCTACATGTTGTCACTTCTTCTCTAGTCTCTCCATCATTGTCTGAATCTGGTTTGAACATAAAAGGCTAAGAGTTTTTGAAATGTTCAGTGCATGTCTGTGTGAGTGCAAGCTGTTGAAGCTCCGCCCTCTGTGCCTGGAGCAGCAGCTCATTTGCATTTAAAGGGACAGACACAAAACGGTGCGTTTTTGCTCACCCTCAAAAATTGACAATTTTAACATGCTATATAAAAATATCTGTGGGGTATTTTGAGCTAAAACTTCACATACACACTCTGGGGACATCAACAACTTATTTTACATCTTGTGAAAAGGGCATTATACCACACCTTTAAAAAAGCCCACTCGTGCAGCAGTCAACAAATAATTCAGCCAATCAATTTTCAAAAATTTATCAGCTGATCAAAGCACAAAGTCCCAGGCTTCTTCTGCAGGTGCAAAAAAAAGAAACACTTCTTGGATCTGGGATTATTGTAGGTCAGTCCAACAGCTCTAAAAAAAAAAAATTGCTCCTTTGAAATTTCCTTCAGACATCATTTATCTTTCAACCAACCACCAAAGAGAAGGACTCCTAGTAGACATAATATTACAAAAAGAATGGCAATGTAGTGACCCAACTGAGGCTATAAGTCACATGACTACAACAACATGGTGGATGTAGTACGTTTTCTTTCATATGACACACATTAATACTCTATAGAACAATTTTTTAAACGGTCATAAATTCGTTCCTCATTGAACAAAGTGCCTACTCTCAGACAATATCTGGTTTCAGACTCCGCTTTAGTTTGAAGCCAGTGTAAATAAAGCAAGTGCTCACCAATGCAGACACACAACACAATAATAAGACAATAATTCTACAAACTCAAAATGACAACATGAAAAATGTCACTTCAACTACAGACACTTCAGTCACATACTAATGGCCGCACACGTTGAAAGTAGTATATTTGATACGGAAATGAATTTGATTCTTGCCTCGTAGTAACTGCGCACGGCGTTGCAGAAAGCCTCATCGGCGACAATCTGTGTCTCTCCTTTCAGGAAGGCCTGGAAACGTTCCTTTACCACCTGTAACTGCTGCTTGTTTAGCTGAGAAAAGAAAAGAGAAAAAACAAGTTTACTGAAGATGTGATCAGTGGAAAATCAGTGGCATTACTTCTCATTTCTTCAGTGAATAAGACATATATAGTTTTTAATAATGCTTTCTATAGCACCTCTTCTGGTAACGCTAAGAATGCGATGCAGTGCCGTTGAGCGTGTGGCAATATAAAAAGCCATTTTCTGCTAAATTGTTATTTGCAATTGCATTTAACTAGTAAAGCACATGGAAATGGCTTTCCATAAATACAAATATCCTAATTTTTTACTTGTCTGTATTCATAAATGTTTTTCGCCATTATTGATGTTTTGGTTATGAATAATGAGGGGAAAAACACAATTATTTTCCCATCCCTTAATGTGTTTCCAAAGCTGATGTAAAATCAGCAGGAACTGTGGAACAAATACATCGGTAATGTTTTAGAGGGAAAACATCTTTATTCAAAAAAAAAAAAAGCTTTTTGCTTGAAAAAAAAAAAAAACCGAAACAAAAAAACATTAGTCATACTCTTTGATGTTGTTTGGAGGGGATTATATCCAATCAAGTTTACCCACAGGGCGCATAAGACTAGGTAGCTTCAGAAATCAGGACTATTAACAGTCATAATCATAGTTATGACTCATAAATTAACATCCAGGATGGCCATTTCAAAAACCGGCTTTGGCACAGACCTATGGTTGGAAATTCCTAAATAGAAGCAGCCGTCAAGTAACAAAACACATGAGATGGCAGTTCATACCCCACCCCAAAATGCAGTTCAAACAATCTGTTCAAATTTTTTTTTTTTTTTTTTAAGAAATTAATACTTTATTCAGCAAGGATTAAACAACATTTATGTTATAAAATATTTCCATTTCAAATAAATGCTGTTCTTTTGAACGTTCTGTTCTATTCATCAAAGAATCAAATTACCAAGTATCAAAACTGTTTTCAACATTGATAAATAGAAATGCAAAACGCCATTTTAGAATGTTTTTTTAAGTGTCGTGTCAAGTTTGATAAAATAAATGCAGTTTTGGTGAGCATAAGACATTTTTTCAAAACCATTAAACATCTTACTGACCCCAAACTTTTGAACAATAGATTATGTACTTTTTGCTTTATAACAGGATTTTAACCTACATATTTTAGGTAGAAAATGCTGATAGTAGGCGTGCCATGAGATCTCGTGATTAAATCTTGAATAAAACGTGACGGTTAATGGTTAAAAGATAGTGATCTCCCACACACCCACACAATCTCATTCCAAAATGACAATGATTCACCTATGTACATTAAACCTTTGACAAAATCACACTGGAACATTCAGATCTGCGCTGCCACTGATGCTGACCCAGAGAAAGTCAAATCATGTGTAGGTATGAAACAGCTTTACAGATCTTTTCAACCACAAATAAGTTTATAGTTCGCATAAAAACCACTGATGTCTACGGAAGCGATCAAAATAGTCTCCTTTTAAATTGAATTTAACATGGCGCTTCAAATAACGATTGTATTAATTACATCATTACACCACCAAGTGGTGACAAGTGACTGTTAAAAAAAAAAAATGTATGTCATTAAATCATTCATTCAATATATTCGTTCAAAAATGCTGATTCATCCAGTAATAAAACAACTAAAGTATTTATTAAGGAGTCATTGAATCATTAATTCAGTTTTTTAATTAATTCAGATAAATTAAACATTTTAAATAGACTGCAGCAATCAACATTTTGTCAGAACCTCTTGTAAATTACATTATTTGATTCTCAATTCATCCAGAATTGTGCAGCTCTAGTTAAAACATTTCAAAATGCACCTGCATTGTTTTGCATTTTGTGATTTTCAGTCGAATAAAAGTCTAATTTTCTAGTCATATATTTCATCATTGAAGATTTCTTAAAAATAGTGTTAAAATAATGTCTCATCTTGTGAACCCAACATTGTGTATCGTCTTGTGAGCTAAGTGTATCCTCACACCCTTAGCTGATACATTGTACGAAGTGTAAACAATGAAGAAGTCAGATTTGTTTGCAAATAAAGCATGTAAATAATTTCAAGCACAAAGCTATGCCACAACTCACTCTTGAAGGACACAGATAATTCTTAGGACAAAAATACTCATTTCAGATCTAAAGCGTTATTATATTACCATTTTTAACAAATTGAAGATACAACGTAATCGAACAAAGCGATCGTTGACCCTGACCATGATCCTGAAAAGCAGTGGAGTTTTGTAGCAAACTGCTCTGTTTATTTCCCTTCCTGTTGGATAGATGGTGAGCCCTCAGGCAAATGTAACAGATGAAATGTGCTACGACTGTCAAAGGTTTTAAAGCCACTGTAAATTCTAATATTCCCACCGAGTTACAGCAACCTACAGGATATCATTGATTTTGATGGCATCTAAAGTTATGCCTCGTGAAGTCTTTGAATTAGCATTCTAGCAGACATCAGTTTCTAAATACAAACATATCCCATGCTGATTCAAACACATAGATGGTGTTGTTTACCATGTTGAGAATATGTTTGTGGTTGTGGTGCTATTAGTACTTTGACCAGAGACGGTCTAATAAATGCACTTGTTTGACATCAGCACAGCAACAGCACAGTGCTTGCATCTCCTCCATGTAGCATTCGCTGTTGTCTCGCTTTCAATAACTTATTCACTTTCTGTTGTGATTGATTCGGCCTCGTCTCTTTGTGAGACAGTCATTCAGTCTCTCTTGTTTGTAAGGCAATGTGCAAGGGTGTCGACAGCCTCGCTCTAATATCCCTCACACCGGCATGCAGTGAGAGGCAAAGAAAAAAGTGATAAAGTATAAGACTGTTTGAGGATCATTGATAACAATATTTAAAAATTAAAGATTGATATTATTTTAATACTACACATACATTACTTCTTTAAATAATCCATTGCCAGTAACCAAGTATCTGGTTGTCACAACAGTAGGTGGCAGTATTAACACTGCATGCCACCTAAAAGGAAAAAAAGAAGACAACAACGCAATGGCTGTATCCGAAATTGCATACTCTCTAGAGTAGGTATTATTTTGAATAAGTAATTACTTCAGGATCGCTAAAAAAGTATGTTCTATATAGTATGAATGTAATCTGGACGCACTACATTCGCTATGCTGTCATTATCATGTGACCTACCATTCACAAATCCTCTCCTCATGGGATAGAAATGTGGCCAATATGCGCATTTCAGAATCTCGTCAGAAGTAGTAGGTCATCTAGTTACTTTTTGCCTACTACTGCGAATTCGGACATTCTTATTTAGTCACATTCAGTTTTTATTATATAGGCCTAGTAGGAAAGTATGATATGTCAGAGGCAGCCAACGTGTAGCTACTACTGCTGCACAAACTCATATCAGAAAAAAAGTGAGACAGCGAGAAAAAAGTGTGACCAAAGTGAGACACTCTACCCATCCCTGAAAAAAATTGCTCTTCAGGGAGTTTTTCAGAAATTCATAAAAGTGAGACTTTCGTAACAAACAAAAATATTGGGTAACACTATAGTTATCAACTACAACTATTAACAAAAACATTTGCCTCAAACTCATAATTACTGCTTATTAATAGTTAGTAAGGTAGTTAAGTTTAGGTATTGGGTAGGATTAAGGAATGTAGCATATGGTCATGCAGAATAAGGCATTAATATGTGCTTTGTAAGTACTAATAAACAGCCAATATTCTAATATGCATGCTAATAACCAACTAGTTAATAGTGAGAATTGGACCCTAAACTAAAGTGTTACCAAATATTGTGTAGTCTGAACCCGGTATAAGACTGACAGTGAATCAGATAATCATCAGATCATTTTATGAACCAAACTCAGATAAATTCAGACAATTTCTGACATGCGTGAGATCTTGAAACTTGTAATACTAAATTCACTGGACATGCGATGGTCGCCAGCGTTCGCTCATGTCACTCAAAATCACCAACTCACTGAAAATGAATGACTTCTAGTGACTGCAAGATGCTGACTGTGTGAAAAAGACATGACAGTATTTTCTCACAAGGTTATTGGTGGTGGACTTGAGTCTGGTTGCTGTCAGAGCTGATATTGTTTGCTGTGAAGGTGATTTTCCAAGGGTCACCGGTAGGGAAAATGAAACTGGGATTTAGTTGCACAAACATAACCGCTATCTGTGCATAGTGATATATACAATGGGCAAAGATTTTTAACTACATGATTATTGTGGCCAAAAGAATTCACAATAAAGTTTAGAGGCCCTATCACAAAACTATTTTGCTAGTTTCAGCCTGACGCAGTTATCATTTTCATGTCCTGTGCCACGTTGTTTAAATAGCAAATGCATTTGCACCCATGGGCGTGCTGGTCTGAAAACGAGGTGTGTTTAGGCGCATTGTTGCCGCTTTGCTATTTTGAACCAACTGAAACCTGGTCTAAAGTCAATGGCGCAGTATTTTTTTTGTTATTTAAAGAGCACGTTGTGCACCTATAGGCGGGTCCACAACGCGCATACAATCTGCTTATTACACACGGAGATAGCACACAAACATGCCAAATATAAAAAATAAAATGATTAAAATGTATTAATCTTAAGATAATATTAAGATTAATATTGTGTACATAAAGATATGGTGGAATCTGACTTGTCCCGTAGATGGTCTGCTTGTGCGTTTTAACCTTGCGCACGAGCAGTTCCGTTTGCGCTCTGGAGACGCGTTCAGTCTTTCCACTTGCAAATCCCGCAAATAGCAATCCGCCATGGCGCGAGTGCAATTGGCTTTTAAAGGGAATGAGAGATGAGACTCTGGTTGGTTTATTTCATGTTATGCCCAAAACACACCCAATACTCATTAAGAGAATAGGAACAATCCTTTTAGACCACGCGCCGACCATTTTTCCCATCGTTAAACTAGCAAAAGTGGATTCAGACACGCCCTAAGTGCACTTGCGCCCTGCGCTTTAGACCATGCGCTTAGATCGGTAAAATAGGGCCCTAGGTCACATTTACCGCTGCTTGGTGAAATTTATCAGGTCATTCCGATAGGAATCCGCACAAACAGGAGATTTTCATGAAGGTGAAAAAGTTCACCACACAGATTTCACCTATGTTCTAGTTATTCATGTAAATCAACCAAGCAATATGTAATAAACATGTAATAAACCAGAAAGCTGCTTGGTTTGAATGTGTGTGAGCTGTTCTTCATACATACACAATTTGTCGCTATTGACAATGGAACTTTTTTGCATTTCACTGAAATGTTGCCAATGTGACCTCAATTTGAATGCTATTCATTCTAATAATTCATTTTTAACTGTGTTTATTGCATTTACTCTCTTTAGTAGCCAATGAATCGCACTCAAAATACAAGTGTAGACAGGCAGGGAGAGAGTTTGTAACCAATTTTTTCAAAAGCAAGTCTAGAAAGCCTTAGAAAAGCATTAGAACTACCTGATTGACGGAGAAGTCATTCAAATGACAAGGACAGAAATGAAAGTTCTCTTACGAGAGGTCTCTCGTACTGCGTAAGTATCTTACGCTAGGGGAAAATCCCTTTTCCGCGAGATATTGAAGCCAAAAAATTATCCTTAATTTTGTATTATTGTAAAACGCGTTGCGGCAGCATACAGACATAGGCAAGACGGCTCGTGTGCCTATTGGCTGTTCTGCGGCAACTGCAGCAGCCTATCGAGCGAGGCCTAGCGTGACGTCAGACCCAATGAGGGTGCTTCGCGCCCACTGCGTCACGTCCCACCGAAACGGGCGTGGCTTAGGCCTATAAATCCAGCTCGCAGGCAGCTGATATCTGATTTTTCATCTCTTCAGCGAAGCACACGCATCGCTGGATCCGGAGAGAAGCCGCGCCGTCTGAGAAAGCCTTGCAGCGGGACGAGTCGCCACTGAAGTCGCTGGCCGCGCCGCCTTCAATCGCCTTCCTGCTGCGCTATCCGGCGCCTATATCCTTTACTCTCTGCTGTGTGCGTGTTCGCCGCCGCGACATACACTGTCTAAAAGAGATTGCGTCTTTTTAAAGATGCCTTCCTGCGGCTCGTGCAGAGCCACACTCAGCGACGGGGACCGCCATGTGATCTGCGTTTCCTGCCTGGGTGAGGATCATGCAGCTCTCACGCTCGCTGACGGCGGCTGCCCTCATTGCGAGCTACTGCCTATGGCGACTCTGAGGACTCGCCTGGCATTTTTCGCTGAGACTGCACCTCCGCCCGCTGTGGTGCCGCGCCGTAAAAAGCGCCGTGCTCAGCGGGTCCCGGAACCTTCCCCCGCCCATCAAAGCTCGCCGGTTCGCCCGCCAGCTTCACCGGCTTCCGTCACGGACAGCGGCCGCCGTCCGCCGCCGCTTCCGTCGACGACGCTGATGAGAAAGCCGCGTCGGGGGAAGATGATTCCTGCTCTCTCCTGGCATCGGGCAGTGAGGATTGGGCGAGCTCTGTGGATCTCGCGCCCTCTGCTCGTGCATCGTCAGGCAAAAGAGCTAGCATCGAGTCAGAGCTGATGCGTGTACTCGCACAGGCCGCGGCGAGCCTTGGCCTCGAGTGGTCTACGCTTGAACAGCCTGCTCACAACCGGCTGGATTGATTCTTTCTTCCTGGGGAGCGCGCTTCGCCTGCGTCCAGACCAGCGCCCTTTCTTCCTGAGTTACACGAAGAAGTCGCTAAGTCTTGGAACGCCCCCTTCTCAGCTAGAATGCGCTCTTCTGTTTCGCTAGCATTCTCCGCTGTTGACGATGCTAAAAACAGAGGGTACCAGTCGCTGCCGCCGGTCGAAGAAGCGATAGCAGCTCACCTTTGCCCGCCCTCCGCTGGACGGCGCGCTAAGCCGGCACTACCTTTGAAAGCTTGCCGCATGACGTCAACCCTGCTCAGTCACGCTTTCTCCGCCGCTGGGCAGGCTGCGTCAGCACTGCATACTATGGCCACACTGCAAATTTTCCAGGCCGATCTCCTCCGAAAGCTGGACGAGATAGGACCAGATGCAATTTGCGTGCCAGACTTGAGAAGTGCTACGGACCTCGCTCTCCGCGCTACTAAGTCTGCTGCACAGGCCATAGGACGGAGCATGGCCTCTCTCACTGTGACTGAGAGACACCTGTGGCTAACGCTCTCTGAGATGTCCGAGTCTGAGCGCACCGCGTTCCTCGACGCTCCGCTTTCTACTGCTGGCCTCTTCGGAACTTCCGTCAAAGATTTTGCGGAAAGATTCGCCAAGGTTCAGAAAGCGTCATAGGCTATGAAGCACTTCCTGCCGAAGCGCTCCAGTTCTGCAGCAGGCCGTGCGAAACCGTCTGCTCAGAGCTCACAGCCTCAGCCTCCGCCTACCGCCGCCACTTCGCAGCGCCGACAGGCCCGAAGTGTGAGACCGCGCTCTCGCTCAACTGGCCGCCGCCCCGCCCCGCGTGGGCCGCGGCCCAGGATTGCGGTAAAGCCCAAGGCCCCGAAGTCGTCCTAGCACGCCTAGGGAAACGACGGTGTTCAGGTCCCGCCTAGGGCTGTGCCGGTAAACTTGACAACCGCACCACCGCGGTTGTAAAGCGCCACCGCGGTGGCTGAGGAGTACCGGCGGTGGTTTGCAAAAAAAAAAAGTTTGTATGTGAATGCTGTTTTACATTAATATTATGACACACAAAGCTTTGTTTACAAAATAAATAATAGGTTAGCAATTAAATGTTATATTGCAGGCGCAGCCATGGAAAAGTTTGAATTCATGACGAATGAGAGAGTTGTGCGTGAGTCCATAAATTTAAACTTTGTCGGCTTTGAATTCTGGTTTGCGATCTTCACCCGATAATCAGCGAATTTAAAAATATTCCATTAGTTATTCCTTAAGAAAGTTGAATTGTCTACTTTTAAACAAAACAATTAAAAACGAAAATAAACCGACTAGCATATGTTTATGTATTCCGTATAGTGTGCAATTCTCTCTATAGGCGCGTTCACTGCGAAGATGACGAGTGAGCATCGTCAACTTCATCTTTGCAGCCCAACACTGACACAAAAAAAACCACTTTATTAATAAACAATTCAAATGTCTCCTTGCTATATTTGACACGTTCATAATCATTACTTTTGCCGGTTTGTGACAGCTGTTGTGTGCGTTATTGGCAGCGTCACCCACATGAACGCGTCAACCGCATCAGCACCAGAACATTGAGATTTTATTTTAGAGAATGATCGCACAACAGACATTAGAACATAATCGAATATTCAAAAATCGTGACTCATCCCTGCATGGAATCTCTTTTTTCTTTTCCCATACCTTCACTCGCGTCTCACCCATTTCCAAAGGGGATTATAAACGTTTCTTCCTTTGTTCGCTTTTAGGTCGATTATTTTCGTATTCTTTACTGTGGTAAAGTAGAAAAAACGCTGTAGGACAGATATAGCCTACATTTTTTACATGTACGTCAAATTCTTTTTAACACAGTTTGTGCTTGTTATTAGACATATTGGTATTGGCGCGTCAAGTTCATTTGTAAAGCGCGTTTCACACGCGCGGGTGATTTTAGTTTGGCTTTCTCTGGCAGCGCGCAAACATAGCTTAAATGTCTTGCCCATGTGGAAGATAAAATTCGCTCTTCATACCTTTTACAAGTAGAAAACATGAAGATATCAGAAAAGAGATTGATGGTCTCTTTCCTGCTCGTGTCCCACATCCAAAGCGCAGAGCGGTAGGCTGTATCACGCGTCTTTGTGTGGAAATATTAAACAAAAGTTTTTTTTTTTCTTAAATAGATTAAGATTTTTCTTAAATAGAATAGATTTATTATATTATGTAAGTTACCAGTATTTACTGATATTTATTGCAATGCTTTAGAGGCTTTATTGTGTTGTTTCTTTGTTTTTATTTATTTATTTCAAAACAACCCCCCAAACACCGCAACACCGCCGGTATTTGGGTCCATTACCACCGCGGTGGTAAAAAACTGCCACCGTCACAGCCCTAGTCCCGCCGCGGCCGGACTTCCACCAAAACTCATCGCTCGTTCAGTTCCAAGAAATGTGACTGTTCCAGTGTATTTCGCAGTCAACAAGCCGGTTCCATTGCCCGCTTGCCTGCACACAAATGCCGTTTTCACGGCTACCCAGATAAATCCCACAAAGAGTGTATTTTCTGGTGTCCCGGCCACGGCCGATGGTGTTATGAGTGTAGACAAAATGCCCACTGTGCCCAGTGCTCATTCCTACACACAAGCACAGCCTGTCACACAGGGCTCGCGCACATAAAATCGACCCAGTCCGATTGCGCATTGAATGTAGCAGATGTGCCCACTGCCCAGTGCCCACAATCACTACGTTCTGCATGTCTCGAGGTTTCTGTAAAAACGAAACCAATGTGCATTCGTTCTGCTCAGGCGGACAATGCTCTCGATGTGGTAAATGTGCCTGCTATCCCGCGCCCACATCCACGCATAGACATGACAAGTCCTACGGGACTCGCCCAGCCCTCCCCCTCTCGGTTAACCACCGCAGAGGAGTCGAGCGCGGGCAATCTGCCCGCTGTTATCAGCGTGCCCTCTGCCTCGAATGTCATAAGCGAGACGCTTGCGTTACAGCACACCGAAGCCCCTCTGTCGTTGAGCGACCAGAGTGCGCTTCGTATTCAACCCCTAGCCACTCGTGCAGATGCATGGGCAAGGCTACCCGGGGTTTCGAAGTGGGTGCTAGGCATTATAGAAAGAGGCTATTCGCTACAGTTTTGCCGACGCCCTCGTCGCTATGCGACACGCGTCGAGACCACGGTAAAAACAGAAGCAGCACACCTACTTTGAGCCGAAATTTTGAAACTGTTGAGCAAAGGGGCCATAGAGCCGTTATCTCAAGCTCAGAGCGAAGGAGGGCTATACAGCAGATACTTCTTGGTGCCGAAAAAAGACGGGGGTCTCAGACCCATACTAGATCTAAGGCAACTGAACAGAGTGCTTGCAAAGCGACAGTTCAGAATACTCACGACCAGAAAAATCTCTCCATTTTCTCATTCTTAATTAATTTTTATTTTGTTCTTCTTTCTCACATTCTTACATTGAAGGCGTTTTTCTTTTGCCACTCCCTGAGCATGACAACCCCTTCACATCGTCATGGCAACATCTTCTACTGCGTGGCAAGAGTCGGCTTCCAAGGACCAGCCTGGCTGTGCAGCAATCCAGCTACAGCAAGCCACTTTCTTATGTCTTATGTCTAACTTATATATATATATATATCAATCAGAGACAAAGGGTAAGACCCCAATCATTAAATGACCACTAGCTGCCACCACTCACTGAGGAGTAAAAGAAATGCAAATCAACTTTTGAACTAAAAATATGTCTCAAGTATTTCAAGGTAAGAAGTCAAAATGCTACAACAGATACAATTTAACAGAATTAGAAGCTATTAAGAGGGTGAATTAATCATAAAATTGTTATGCGGGCACAGAATGAATCTAGAAGTTCTAACAATTCTGTAAATAATTTATTCAGCCTCGTTTTGTTTCAAAATCTGTATGACTTCCTTTCTTACACGGAACACAAAAGCAGAAACTCTGACCAATGTTTATACTGCTCTTTTCTCATACAACTAAAATATACACTGACTAAAGCATTTCAAACTCAAAAAGTGATAATAAAGTAAAGTAAAGCACCATAAAAGTGGTTCATGTAACTGAAGTAAATAAATGCTGTATCCATATTAAACTTCTTGCCAACACTGACAGCCTACAATGAAACACTAAAACACTTAAAACTAAAATAATTTATTTTGGTTTAACAACATTAATTTAAGCAATTATTCACTGTTGATGTAACTGTGGCTGTTTCAGAGGAACGAGAGTGGGATCCAGATGCAGCAAACATTTATTCAAACAAACATATTAAAAGTAAATCCAGGCAAAACTGATAAATGCAGACATGGGCAAGGAAGGCAAACATAACTGACAACAAGCGCACACATAACATCCATAGAAGGACAACACCAGACAAAGAACATGAGAAACACTTGGATATATATATTCGTTGAATTTAATAAAAAAAAAGTTATGGTAAGTGGTTGCACACAATTGATTTTAGCTACATTTAAAATTGATTAAGTTCAACTTAATGCATTTGTTTAAATGTAGCTAAAATCAATTACCATACATTTTTTTATTAAATTCAACGAATCATTTTTTTCAGTGTATATATATACACACACTCAAGGGGAGATTGGCGAACAAGACACACCTGGGAGTGGAAACAATAATGAACTAATCAACAAGAAAAACTACAAAGGACTACAAAACATGGCACAGAACAGGAAATAACATAAGTCCACACAAGACAAGGGGAACACAAGACAGGAATCATGAAAGTTGAACTTTTGCCCCAGTTTCACAGTTCACTTTCATTGTAGCATAAAGAGCAGTGTGAACAGTCTTCAAAACTTCTCCTCCACAGTAGAAAGAAAGTCATCCATCATGGATCGACATATGGATGAGCAAATGATGCCAACATTTGCATTTTTGGTTGAATCGTTCTTTCAGCACCCTCAAGGAACTAAATTGATGACTTGATCATATAAACTAGCATGATTTACAGTGATCACTGATTAAATTTTGTAACTTTTCCTTCATTCCAATGAGGCTGAAGCAAATAAGTCCACAAGGCCGTAAGGGAACAGGTGTCACCCGGCACTCTCCTCCCAAACCTTGACAAAACATGCACCCCTCCTACTAATCAAACACACATTCACCTCTCCTTCAACAAACATGCTATAATGCATCTCTTCACTGTAACTTACATTCAATCATCAAATTAAAGGGGTAATATTAGAGCTAAGAGATAACCTCCATTACTGTGTTCAGACTATGTTCAAAATAGTAAACTAGCATATAATTTAAAACATACTCCACAATATGCACAGCATTTTAAGTATGTATAAATGTGTGTTATAAAACGACAAATACTTCAAACGCTGTGCTACACTGTTGTCACTTGACCTCATATGACCTAATATGCAAGTTTAATTCAGTGAATGGCCTCCATCTTGGATATATGTATACTTATTTATTATTTAGTCAATTTTGCATTCATAAAAACAATTCAACAATTTTCAACAATCTAATGCAGCTGATATTACAGTATCCAGCACATCCAGCTCTGTTGTACACTGCACACTGCCATACAGTATAAAAATGCATACTATGTGCAATATACATACTGTATACTTAAAAAATAGTAAAAGCAACATACAGTGTAGTATGATATTATGAACACAGCCTAGGATCTAAACTTGCAACCCTGCCATCTGATCGATTACTAAAGACTCACAAGAGGGTTAAATCTGACCTTGCTAGAGAAAGACACTCATGGCCACATGTGATGTTCTAAACAAACATCCACCCCAACAACTATACAGATCAACAGGCAAAAAGGAAGAGAGAGAGAGAGAAACAAAGAGAGCAACAAAGAGTGTGAAGAGAACGTGTGTATGTGTAGCCTATATGACAGTGATTCCCACCGGCACCATTGGGAGCTAATGGAGAAGAAACACTGCAGACATTTATCACAGAACAACATGCAGAGCTAACAACCCTGATGGCTGTTCCTGTCTCCGCCACGAGCCTTTGTTCAAGCCCATTAGTGGAAACACATTGCAAAATGGCACCAAATACCCACTCAAACCAAAGTGTGCCTCACATACAGGTCTGTAGTGTTGACACCTCAATATTTGAGGGCAACAACCCAACTTTCTGATAGATCTGCACATTTGTTCTCCAAGTGAAAGTCATCACCCTTTTTCATAAGAGACCTTAGGTCAGGAAGGAAATTCTCTGTTTATTCAGCCATTTCCTGTCATTGTATAAAGGAGGTCTTCATTTGGGGCCTGTCCGTGATTAAAGCCTACATAAAACTGCATTCTCAACCCCATTTAACTTTTGTAATGTGACATATTTCAAAGCGAAACGATGTTCAACAAGAAAAAAGAAATGTTGGGAGAAACATTTTTTTGATTGGACCATAAAAACAGAGCTTCTACAGAGTTTACAGTCAATTGTGGAGAACTACTCCCCCCTCCTGAAATGCCACCAGGAGCCACATTTGAAAAGACTTTCTGGCCAGGAAGTGGAGAAGTTCACCCTTGAGAGCATCTCAATGCTAACACCTTACTAACTGTACATTATTTGTACATTAAAACTAACAAGCTTTAAAATACTGTTAACGATTACCGAGATTTCAGTAAGGCTAAATTAACTACATTAGTTCATATTAACCAATAGCCAATGTGCCTTAGCCACAAAGAAAAAGTAGTTTTTAGTAGTTTCAAAAAAGTAGTTTTTGAAATAGCATGTTCAGACGAGCACAATAAGACCAAGAAAAGTAAACGGTGTCAAATCTGATTTCACAAAAATCATGTAGGACAGAACTCAGAAGAATAGGTGGGAGTGACTTGCAAAAAGAAAGTTCAAGACATTTTCATAGAAAAAGAGAGAACAGGGAACAAAGACAAAGATCAGACATTCAGACGAGACAAGTGGCGGGCTGAATGATATTGAAGATGGAAAATAAAAGAAACAAGGAAAACATCTCCCTATGGCTATTCTTTCAAAGATGAGAGGATATCTAAGTAGTGGCACAATTAGGTTGCAGTTGATGGAGACACTACATGAAACAGAATAGCACTCCAGACCAGCAATAAGAACCAGACTCAAGTGAGTCTGATCCCACACAAAATCCTTTCACAAGCAGCACCACGAGTAGGTATTAAACAGGTATATGTAATACCTATCATAGTTCACAATTTGACACATCATATGAAATTATCCTGACAAACAGTCTGACAGTACTGTCAGTGGTCTGACACATGGATGTGGACAGGAGATGATGTGTTGACAGACTGGCACTGAAGCTTGTTTGAAAACTCCTCCGGAAATCCAAATGCTGTCAATACGTCTACCATTAAGTCAAACCAATTTTGTCTATCTGAAACCGAAGGTTACTTTTTTTAGGCAAGATGTAGTCTTGTGAAATGTTTGTCCCTTTTTATTGCGAAAACACTGATTCCTCATGTCAAGTTTGGATCTCGCTAAGATCTCATCCTTTCCCACGGGAAAATGAAGGAGCTGTGGGTAGCAGTAGGGGAGAGGTACCACGGAGCATCTCGCTGTCCTACAGGTCTGTCACGACTGCCGTTGCCCTAAAGCTCCTCTCTGCTCACCGCTGATAAAGAGCTGCATGCTGTGTGTGAGTGTACGTTTACACACCCACACCATGTTTTCAGCTGTTCCTTCTTATTTCCGAACCCTCCGAATGCTTTGAGAATGTGTCATAACTTGTTGAGGGAAGCAAACAAGGTGTTCTTAAGGTTCTGAGCTTGTCAGTTGCACTAATACAATCAAGTCATGTAGACTAAAGTCCCCAGATACAACCCATCAGAAAGCTTGGCATATGTTTCCTTTTTTGTTATTCTGGTACCTTTCACACTAGTGGGCAGAGAAAGAAAACTCATTGATTCTGGCTGTGGCCTTTTTCCTTGAGTTTTGATTGTGAAGGTGCAATTTGACATTAGCGAAAAAGATGCAATGAGAAATAAGGTACAGTCTGTTCGACATGTTGGACTGTTGTGTACCTGGATGTCAATAGTTCTGCTGAATTTTCCAGTGGGCAACAAATCAAGTGTTGTGAAAATCAGATGTGACCAAGCATAAGACAAACCTGACCTCTACCCCAACTGTCTTGTTTTCATTGCCATCAAATTAAAAACCCTGACTAAGGGCTTTTTTGTATAGGTAATCCAGTGGGACTTGTGCAATTATTGTAGCTAGGCACACTACTCATTTTCATTCAAATCTCTGCTTATTACTTTGCAGCATCTCAGCACCAGAGAATGTCCCTCGTTTGAAGTGATATATTGGCATACTGTCTCTCAAGGGTACGTAGGTGGGTGACTGAAGCACATTTATCTGCATACAGATGTCCTCTATAGGCGATTGCTCGCATTCACCTCCTCTCATTCAACAGCATCCGCTTCCTCAATCTCTCCACTCCTCCTCGCTTTCCTTTTTCAGCCCCCATTCTTGTACCATTCTGCACTGAGTCACACAAAACGTGAGTTAGAAGGGAGCTTCCGGCATCCTCTGGCACTATGCTGGCAAGTGTGAGAACCGTTACCCAGATAAGGAGCTTGCAATTATGCTTTTGACCCTTGACAAGGTCTTCTTCCTCTTCGCGATCTCGACCCTCTGTCACTCTTTAAAGTGACAGAGTCAACCCTTCAATCTCCTGATCTGCACTCTTTTCTAACATATCAAGCCCTCTCTGAAGCCTTGAATTTCCAGCTCTTAATCTGAGCTCAACAGACTCAAGGCTCTCCACTTCACATCACTACAATCACCAATGAGATCTGTATTAGATGTAAAAGAAAAACAAGAAAAGGAAAGGTTTTTGATTTTTGAATTGATATATATTTTGATGGTCTCACAAATAACTAGAAACAGGAGACTGATACCCCTTTTCCACCAAGGCAGTGCTGGTGCCGGTTCGGAGCCGGTGCTTACTCGCGAACCAGTTCTTTGTGTTTCGACAGCCAAAGAACCGGTTCTCGGCCAGGAAAATTGGTTCCAGAGCGGCACCAACTCTTTGCTGGACTAGAACCGTTCTTTAACCACGTCATGCTGGGGGCGGGGTTATTGTCGAACTTCTTCTCGAACGTAACCTCCGTCCGAGCAGCACAAATGTGTTCTAAACGTCTTCTTCTGACCCCAATATAGGATCGCAAAGCAAGGAGAAACATTTGCAGAAAGACGGTGTAGTCCGCCATTGTAATTGTTATGTTTGAATTTGGCGCAAGCGTTTCTAGGGAAGCTAAAGGGGGTCGCACACCGGACGCGCAGCTCAGCTCAGCGCCGCGTCTTTTAAATTCAAACACATTATTCTCTAGAAGTGTACACACACCGGCGGCGCCGTTCGGCGTCTGTCCGCGGCGCCCAGCAACGGCTCAGGACCGTGTTCAAAATCCTGCCGCGCAACATAACCGACGTTACATAGTTTTATATTAAATTTGCATGTATGTGTCTCATATCGTAGTTAATGTATACTGACTTTACCCTGTGCTGCAATATACATTTAGTTTAATATTCATTTACAGAAATCAGAAAATTGCTGATGTTATCGGATTTTCAGGTGAGAGATGTAACGTTACTAGACGCGGCGCTGCGCGTCCGGTTTACGACCCCCTTTGTAGCCTATGGCAACGTACACAGTGATGACGTCGTTCGCTGGGCTCTCTAGTCAGTGGAAAAACAAACAGGTTCTGAGAAGGTTCGCAAGTTGAACCAACTTTGAACCAGCACCAGTTCCGAACCAGTTCTTTTTTGGTGGAAAAGGGGTATGAGAGTAATATTTCAGAGTAAACAAATGAAAAAGCTGATAGACAAATAAATCAACTAATTATGACCGCCGCTAGCGTAGCTAGCGAAAGCGGTCATATAGGGATTGTCAAAGTTTTTTTTTTTTTTTTTTTTTGTCATCTACTGAATTTTTCGTCAACGATACCAGGGACACCGAAACACCGGGGAACATGAAATTTGGTGGGCATGTAGCCCCACTAGACTTTTACGGAAAAATTTCGTTTGGTCCCCGGGGGCCACTCCCCCCCCGCGCTGGGCCCCCCCAAACCCAAAAAATTCAGTTTTTCCTAAATAACTACCTGAACCGTGGCACCGAGGATGAATACATTTTTATGGTATGTTGCTCTTAAGGGCCCACATCAACCTAGCCCATAATCACTCATTTGTGATTTGCGCCCCTCCCATAAAAAATGAAAATGCAATATTATTCTGCTTTAATCGCCCCTATCTTCAGTTGAGATGTTCAGAACTGCACCATATTTCATGTGTATGATTAACTTGACATCCTCTGGGGGTATGCTAAGTTTCGTAGAATTTCATCCATGGGGGGGTATAAAATAAATTCATTTATGTGCACATTTAGTGACCGTACACTCATCGGCCTGTAGATGGTGGTGTTGAGTGAAGGGTTGCTGGTTTAGGATGATACTGTCACTAAGGTTGCCAACTGTCCCGAATTAGGCGGGACGTCCCGCATTTTGGGCCTAATTTATTTGTCCCTTGCGTGACCTCCCGTGTCCCGTTTTTTGACAAGCTGATAAACCACTGACTGATACAACAGCAACAGCAGCAGTGCTGACCACGACACTTGAGAATGATCACCGACACCTGTCATCATCCAATCACAGCTTTTTTTAATCACTGTTTTGAGACAAATCATTGTTTGATTTGCGAACATCCTCTGCCGTCTGGTCGCTTCTGCTTCAAGCCGGACTCGTCTCGCGCTAACGGTAATTTCCTTTCACTGTCCACGTTTTGATTTCGGCTAATCAATTTTGGCGAATGCAAACAACGTGATTATTGTTCATGAGTCTAACATCCAGCCACGCAAGAAAACATGTAATCTACCTGAGGGAATAATATGCTCAAAAAACATTTCTGATTATTATTAATGTTTTAAAGCTTTTAGAAAGTACATAGAAAGCTTTTGTAACATTATCTTAACTGTCACTTTTGATTAATGTAATGCATCCTTGCTGAATAAAAGTAGGCAATTACTTTCTTTATTTTTTTCCCCAAAAAATAATCTTACTAACCCCAAACTTTTGAACTGTAAGCCTAGTGTATAATGTTAAAAAAGCTTTCTATTTTAGATAAATGCTGTTATTTTGAACTATGGTTTGTTTGTAATGTGACTTTTTTCATGTATAACATTAAAATTATTTTTTGAATTAAATACATAAATAGGTTAAGCAATACAAATGTGTTTATGTCTGATAACCTTTTAAACACAAACTTAACTGCAGACACTGAAATGACGTACACTGTGTGATACAGTACAAATATTTTGAGTGTCCCTCATTTTCCTATAAATAACCACGATTGTCCCGCATTTTCCTTTTCTGAAGTTGGCAACCCTAACTGTCACACACACACATGCAGGAATACAAACAAACGCAAGCATGCACACACACTGACATCCACACGCACAGACACACACCCATACACACACACATACAAATCCACATGCACAGACACACACACAAACACACACGCGCACACACATGTACGCACGCATACATACACGCACAGACACACACACACACACAGACACACACATACACAAACACACACACACACACAGACAGACATGCACATATTACTACTTTTTTTAGGTATATACATAAACACGCAATACAGCCAAATTGCTCCACATCATTTCTTTTTGTGGAAAGCCAGTGCAGGCCTGAGCGGCGGTCATATTTTGTACCGCCATGCGGTACATCTAGTATTTGGACATTTTGAGATAAGATTTTGAATATGTGCATGCACAACTTAGATTTGAGAGCTACATGGAGGGTTAGACACAAAGCTGTCATATGGACTACTATGTTGAAAGAAAAATCTACTGATAACCTAATTTAAGGTAAATATTGGGTCAAATAAGTAAGTAATTAAAAATAATAACACATTTACATTAGCCCTCAACCCCTAAAATTTTAAAGTTGCAAATGAATTGGCTTCTACCTATGGGCTCAACCATTCATAAAAGAACAATTTAAAAAGTACTGTAACACACACAAACACACACACACACACACACAATTGAATCAGAGAATAGTGCAAGCTGACGGATAAAGCATGAAAGTCATAATGATCGCTTATATAAAGTGTCATTCCCAATTTCACACAAAAGGATCTACCGAACAAAGCACGTTTCATTCAATCAGTAGTGGAAACACACACACACACACACATAAAGGACATGCCTGAAAAGCGGGTTAATGTTTTAATACTGTAAGATCTTTATGTTTAATCCAATGTTCCCATATTGCCATATACAGAATTACTAACTTCCGGATCAGCATTCATATTGAGTTCTGTTCTATGCACAAAAACAACAAGACTGCAGAGTACAGCATATCATGTAGCCACCAGTAGGAAAGCTTCAGTTTTGAGACAACAGGTGTTCTGGGAGCAGTTTGTCAAATTAAATGGGCATTTGCTTCTTTACTGCAGCTGTTTATCCATGATTTATTCACTATTTAATCTATGTAATAAGGCAGACAGACTTATAAAAGCAAAAAGTGGGAATTTCAGCAAATAACGATGTGATGCTTGAACAGATATTCAGATCAACCTAATTTCTGAAAATCCAAATAAAACACTACCTAACACTGACACAAAGTACAAAGTTTGTCAAATACGAAGCTGTCATTGGCTGTGACTAAATAAGAAGCAACACCCTAGCACTGGTTAGCATGTTACAAACCCTATGGGCATCATTAGATAGAGAGATTCTGACTGAGTGAAACCATTCAAGAAATAGACCAAGGTTTAATGGGGATGGAGGATGACATACAGATATCCGGATAGCATTGTAAACCGGACAAACAAATCATTAATTTCGACCACGCAGCTCAGTACAGATAAGAGAGCAAAGCTGATAGATTGTCTTTGCCCTGCATAACGCCATGGAACTTTCACCACACTGCAAAGTTCCTGCTTGGCTTCTGGTAGAACAAACCTTTTTCAGGAGAAGACAGAGATTACCTGGGTAATTACCGTGTGCAGGAGATTTCAGCGAGCACAACAATGTATTTCAGAGTTGTCGCCACTCCACAACGCCTCATTATGCTCCTGCTGTTCCCTACAGATTCTCAAAAAGCCGATTCTTCTGCAAGGTCATAACCTACCTCCAGACTCCTCACAAACAGTGAGTTGCTCACAGACTGTCAGTGTTTGAATACTTCCTTTATACAGTACACTTGCCCCAAATGTAGACTATAGAGCAGAGTGCAAAGCAGGGTAAGGCCCCACTGAACCTTGCTGTGACTTCATATCGTTGCACTGCAAGGAGATGGCCTTACATAACACTGTGTGGAGATATGCATCTCATGGAGAGCAAAACTGACAAGGGAAGGGAAATGTGACAAAGAAGATGGGACTCTGCCTCCAGCGAGGCATCCGCCTGCCAATCTCCCCCACCAGAGTCAAGAACTCATCTCCCGTAGAGAAACAGAGGCAAGTCTGCTTGCATATAACTAAATCATACAGCTATTCAGAAGAGGAAAACAGACCAAAAAACTATGCACAAAACTGTGCTAAGGGATTAGACATATGTGTAGGGATGAGTGGGACATCCATCAGTGTGATTTCCAGGCTGCTGTTTGCCATCAAGAAATGGATAAGCTATCATAATAGCAAGCACATGAGCGCAAACATATGGGGCTTCTCTTCAGAAAAATGGGAAACAATGAACAGATGAGAAAATAAAGCTGAAAAAAGAAAGGAGGGATGCAGAGAGAAAAAGGTATGAAAGAAATGCAGGGAGAAAGCGAGAGAAAAAAGCCTCAGCCCACTTGACAGTCAGAGTGTAAAGCAAAAGGAAAGCAAACAATTTGTGAGGACAGAAGCAAGCTCTCATCTGCAGGGAATCTGGCACTGGCTCTGGCTCATAAACAGAGATTAGTCTCCCAGTGGGCAGATATTCACATTTAGATTTAGTTATTCAGCAGACACTCCTACTCATATTAGCAGTGTACAAACATACTGTACGAGTAGCCATTCCTTATTTATACTTGTACCTACAATCCTACATATCAAATAAAAATAGGTAATGCTATAAAATGCTTTAAAAATAGATTGGAACCGATCAATTGGATCCATCAGTTGGAACCGAAACACAGAAACTTGACTGCAGTCATTTCCCAAAATGTAGTTTGTGTGGAAATATTACACGCTAGCAGAGAAAATACTGTACCAGGTGCAGCAATCGCAATGCTAGAAATATTGGAAGAAAATTATAAATATTGAATTGGGGTATGGGTTTAATATGAATGCATCTCTGAAGGGAACTGACTGTCTTCAGAAAAGTTTCGGTGGCATTTTCATTTCCTCTTACCTATATAATCCCTATTGTGTACAGCGGTAACCAATGAAACACTATATCACTGCTGTTCCATAAGTGCCACCTACTGTCAGAGAGTGAATTTGCATCTGTCTGTCTGCTGTTGTTGTTTTGTACAGGCATGTTTTATGTAGCATCATTTCACAAAGCTAAAGTCAGACCATTCTGTTTTTGCTTTAAATCCTGAAATGATCTCATTTAAATAAAAAACAACAGCTCTTGCTACATGTGTGTAGCATCTTTGTTTGGAGCATGATACATGCAGTGGATGCCTCTAATTTTAAAAGGCCAGTCTAGCATGTGATAGAACAAATAAACAACAAACAAACAAACAAACAAACAAACAAACAAATAAATAAATAAATAAATGTTGTGCATACCATTTTACTACTAAATATTTTCATTTCACAAGTTGGGACTGACCACATATTACTAATGTTAGAATGTTCAGGCTCAGGACTCTAACGAAATTCACCACACCGAGAATCAGTCTTGAGTCCCTTGTTCACCCAATACACAATGGCAGGGTTGAGCAAAATTCAGAATTGAAAAATTGAGTTTCAATTCATGAGTTCAATTTGAAATGAACTGGCCATGTCCACCAGAAAGCTGAAGTGGATTTTGAACTGGAATAAAAGAAAGAAAACGCTGGTTACTGACGTAACAGTGGTTCTATGAATGGTGCAAGACCGCCAGAGTCTCTGGTCACTCTGATTGAGAATAACAAAGAGACCGACTGTGACGTATTCGGAAGCTGATATAGCTTCTGACATGTCATCGGTTTAAGTCATGTGTGACTGAATTGATACAAGATTCTCGATGTGATGCGTGAGACTCCTTCCACCATGCATTGACCGTCTCTGGCCGTCTTCCACCATTCATAGAACCACAGTTACAAGAACCACAGTTAACCAGCATTCTATTTCACTGTTCCAGACCGCCAGAGACGGTCAATACATGGTGGAAGACGAATGTAGCCAAGTCACGAGGATGACGAAGCTCAAGTGTTTCCTGGCAATACAGCAGAGTTAAAAGTAGTAGGAGCCACATTAAGTCTATAAAACCTTGTGAATGTGCAAGGTGATGCCTATGATGCCTCACATATCTCTGAGAGAGGCACACCACGTAATGCTGCCCAAGAAGTGGCCACTGCTCGAGTATAATGTCACTTAACAGATGCAGGCAATACATGGCCTGTTGAACGATATGCCTCACCAATAGTGTCCACCACATAGGGCTGCCTTGTCCTCCTGTATAAATGCCGCCAGCTGAATAGGTCGGTTGGGCTGAAATGCTGGGTCCGCCAAAGTGGAACTTGATTGCCCTCTGGCCCCCGCCTGAGACACTGCAGACTCACTGACAGAGCATGTAACTCACTGACTCTGGCTGATGTTATGGCTAACAGAAATGCTGTCTTCATAGAAAGGCTTCTAATATCGGCCTGTTCAATAGGTTTGTAGGGTGCTGAAAACACACTGTCCAACAACACCACGGGATTTACCGTCCGTAAATCCCACTAGGTACACACTACCCATAATGGTGACTTTAGACGTACAGCTCCCTTAAGAAAAGCCACCACTGGCCTATTTGCACCAATTGACACCTGCACCATAGGATCCCAATAAGCTGACAGGGCAGCCACAAACACTTTAAGCGTGGCTGGAGAACGTCCAGCATCCCAAAAGTACTGCAGGAAGTCCAACACCACACTGATAGGGAAATCAACTGGGTTGAGAGTACGATCTGTGCACCATGAGACAAAGCGCTTCCACTTACTGGCGTAAGTGTGATGTGTTGAAGGTGTTCTAATATTCCTTACTCCCGCTGAACAATGAGAGAGCACCCTCAAACCCCACGGGCTAGATGCACAGCTTCAGCCTGTCCGTAAAGGGATGCCACAGTGCCCCGTACATCTGTGACAGCAGATCCTTCCGCGATGACAGGGGGTGAGGCGGACAAGTTGTTTAGAGTTGATAAGAGGCTGAACCAAGGCATTCCTGGCCAACAAGGAGCCACTAGAATGAGCCTGTGATGCTTCTCCTGCACTCGCCTCAGGATGGACCAAAGGAGTGGAATTGGGGGAAAGCCATGGAGGAGAAGATCTGGCCATTTGTCGACCAGAGCATCCTGGACCAATGAACCCTCCTCCACCTGCACTGAAAACCATAGCAGACAATGTGTCTCGGTCTCTGCTCCAAACGGGAAAGTGAGTCCGCCACACTGTTGCAGCAACCGGGAATGTGAGTTTCTCTGACTGAAGGAAAGTGCTTGTTTGCCCACAACAGAAGCCTTCTTGTCAACCGGAGACAGGATAGGGACCAGGTGCCCCCTTGGTGACTGACTAAAAATACTACCGTGGTATTGTCCTTCCTTACCAGAATGTGTCTCCCTGATAGTTCCTGCTTGAAATGTCTCAGGGTGAAAAATACTGCCCACAGCTCCAGGAGATTGATATGAAAAGTCCTTAACTGTGGGTCCAAACTGCCCCGTATACCTCGGTGCTGCCAAAGTCCTTCCCACCTGCTGAGGGAGGCATCCATGGTTACCACCTCCCTGCGTCCTGGAGGCGGCCCAATCAGCACTCCCCTTCGAAGAAATTTGTCCTTTCTCCATAGTATCAGAGAGGCAGCACAACTGGTCATGACCCAAACCAGCGTGCGTCGATTGTGAACCGGTGACAAATGTTTGGCCATCAACCAGCGTTGGGAATGGACGAAGATGCAACAGGCCTAGCTGAATGACTGATGACGCCACTGTGAGAAGGCCTGCCAGTCTTAGGAAGCTGATAAAGGGCAGCTTGCAATGGACATGGATTTTTGCTAAGGTTGTCTGCAACACCTTCCTTCTGCCTTCTGTGAGGGTAGCTCTCATTGCCCTGGAATCCAAATGCATGCCAGAAAGCACACTGGCTGACTTAGAGTTAGGCAGCCTTTCTGAAAATTCACCTTTAGACCCAAGGTAGCGACATGAGATAACAGACGGTGCTTGTTGTCGACAGCTTGCTGAGGTGATCTGGCACACAACAGGCAATCGTCCAGATATGGGAGGATCAGCATGTCCTCTCGTTAAAGTGGTTCCAGTGCCACCTGAACCACCTGTGAAGACCCGGGGAAAAAGAGAGAGGCCAAATGGAACTCCACCAAACTCTTCTTTAAGTGTCTGAGGTTTGAATGGAATCTCCTGGGATGGATATGGGGGTCTACAAATTCTATTGCACCCTTGTCCAACAAGATTTGGATCTCAGTTGATCTCATCCTGATGAGGATCCCGGATCACTGTTGGATGAACCTGGGTGCTCACTTGGGGGTCTGTGACGGAACTGAAGACAAAATCCCTTCTCGAGTGTGTCGAAAAGCCACTTGTTGTTTGTAATGCCTCTCCAATTATGTAACTGAGAGGTTGAAAACAGTCCCGACACAGACCCTATACACCCCTAGCGATGGCGGGGGGCATTTCCACTATCCTTGGGGGGTGCCGGTGAGTAGATGTCTATTTACTTCTACGTCTACTCTGTGCGACATATCTCTGGAAGCTTGGACTGAGCTAGCCACACTTGTCGTCTAGCCTATGTAACAAGCCCAAGAGCCTTTCCACTGGAGAAGACAATTGATCCCAATGTCTGCAAAGAAGCGTCAAGCAATTCCGGTGTAGTATAGTAGTAGTACTGCTGGAGACATGGTCGAATTAAGTGACAGCAGAAGAGGAGTCATCGAATTTCCTACACGAGTCAATCCTGACACAGTGTTATATATATGAACCAATAAATCATCAGTACGCCTGCATTCCGGGTTGGGGCAGCGTAACTGCTGCCTAAGGGCCTCATCCGGAGATACCACCAAAGAAGAGATACATGGCTATACAGCAGGCATGCTACCGATCCCCTTCTCCTGGGCAGCCATAGCCACTAAAGTGCGTGCTACTCTATCCGTTCTGGAAGAAGGGCCAGAACAAAATGCTAAGAAAACAACCTCAGTAAATTCATCAGGAAACCCTCTGGTCGAACAACCAGACGACGCAAGAGGTTTGTAGGCCCCACCACCGGAGAAAGTAGGTCCAAATTCAACTTAGCAAGGGCCATCTTGATTGTGTCTTGCAATTAAAATGCCACTGAAGAACCAGCACCTTGAAGGCTTGAACCCTCATCACTATGAGAGTGCTGAGACTGAGCATGCCCAGGAGAAGTCTCCTCCAAGGGTGTGTAACGGTTAGGGATGGGAATTGATAAGATTTTATCAATATCAATGCCACTGACGATTCTGCTTATCGATCCGATTCTTCAACGATTCTCTTATCGATTCTTGATAGTACTGTGTGGAAAAATGTAGTCATATGCTTTTCAAAAAAACAAGTGGTTTTATTTATTTTAAAGCTTGAGTAAGCAAACTGTACTTTTTATGTAATTTATGTAATAAATAGAACCTTATTGTAAAGTGTTACTGATTAGTTATACAACGATTCAGATGTCTCCTGAGTTCACTGTTGGAAAGATCAGTTGTTTTAACCATTCATTAAAATTAATCGGTTCAAAGGAGTCATTAGTTCGCGAATTGGACGTGTCATGCGCGTTGTGTGATTATCCCAGCAGTAAGGACATGGACATCCAAGATTTGTGTCAACACAGAAACCATTTCATCACTGGATAGTTTTTTTCGTTTAATTAAAGTGTTGTTTTATGTCAGCTTAATGTCCGGAACGCTTTTTAGAGAAGATAAGGCAACTTATTTAGCACAATTCACACCCAGCGGAAATTCAGGAAAAAAAATGATGAATGCTCCACATGAAACTTTGGTCTTCCGACCTTTTACCACTGTGTCGATTTATTTTGATTAATATGTGCGAGGGAGAGAGAGCAAGACAGCGCTTAGTTTGGAGACGGTGAAGTCTTGTTTACACTTTCGCCTGGCTCCGAAGAGAGAGAGTGCGCGCGCGCGACCGGGTCTCTCTCTCTCTCTGCTCTTTCTTTCAGTTAAACATGCGCCCTGTCACAAGCGCAGCAGTTCATCTACATTACTCACCAATCAAATAAGACTTTGGCAGGACAAAAATTCGCTTTGGCGGGCCAAAACAAGTTCAATGCAGGAAAAACCCTGTTATTGTAAACGGCATAATTTGTCTCGTTTAGTAAAATAAAGCCAAGCTTTAGATCGCCTCTTCCTCTCCATGATTATCTCCTCTGCTCAAATCACTTTGATGTCATGACGCACAGATGTGTGACACCGTGCTATGGTGCCCGATAAAGGACAAAAGGGAAAGTTGTGAGTTCATGGTCTATGGCTGGGACTCGGAGCATCGATTAACGTCGAGGGCATACAATATCGATTGTTCATAAAACTTAGAACCCGTTCTCAATTCCCATCCCTAGTAACGGTCCTGTTCATCAGTGACTAATGAATCTGAGGCTGCTAGAGACCATGTGTCCAGTTCCTCTGGACAACAAGGGGTTAGGCACAGATGTTCTCACTTCCTCACTTGTGCTCTAAGTAGCAGAAGGAAACGACTTTTGCCAATGCCTGAATGCCCTGCACAGCATTAGCTCAGCTACCTGGTGGGATAGTATTGCATCCGGGGTCAGCTTCTTGGAGTTTTTCTAGCTGAGTTCTAGCTACCAGTCTGAACTTTGATTTTGACTGGCGCCAAAAAATCTTGAATTTCAGGTTCAAATTTTGCCACCCTTTGTTGCCTAACCTCCAAATGCATCAAATTACATTCTGGCCAAGGGTCAATTAAAGCCTCCCTAAGATGTTTGATGCCTAGACAGGTATGACATTGAACATGGGCATCCATAAGGTCCATAGGAACTAAACATGTGGAACATGAGGCAGCCATAACGCCTATAACTTTAAGAAAAACAACCCTGGTCAACCAATGGGTTAATAGCAGCAATAAATATAACACTCGTGTTAAGCGTGTTAAGTGGTTGTCACAGTAATTGCACGCAATAACTAATGCCCTGGTTTACTAGCGAGCGCAACTGCAACGCAAATTGAGTGCAATAGGTATGCACACGTGGTGAAAACAAGAACCCTGGTTAACCAATACGTTTTAAATAGGATGAAATCTATAAACTGCACACAAATGTTTGTGTGTCTTTTCAAACATCTCTCTATCAATCAATCTTTCCAACTACACATCTTATCTGTCTTTCCATGAGGACTATAAACCTTCAAATCTAAGGCTAATCTTTTCTCAGAAATCATTTAAACAAGTATTTAAGACAACATTTAAAATTAAACTGTGGGATTCTATTAAAAAATACCGTACTGTAATTTTTTTTTTATTTCTTACATTTAAATTCTACTTTGCAATTCTGCATCCATTTGCTACCTCAATACAAATTCAGTAAAAATAATAATAATAATAATAATAATAATAATAATAATAATAATAATCACAAAACAATATTTTTTTTTAACTCAAAATCAAAAGAAAAAATAAGTCTGACTCAGAATCAGGCCAGCATGTCATCAAAGATTCAACCATGGATATCATATTACTGAGGGAGATTGTGAGGGCATATTTCAAGCTGAAGCTGAACTGTATGGACTTTGCAACAATACAATGACTAAAAAAAAAAACAATCAAATCCACAAAGGAATGGATGAAAGAAATGGATGGAGAGCTACAGAATGGGAAATCCCAGATTTTCCTCATAGAAATGCTTGCAGCTTAAACCGGGTAGTATAGAAACGAAACCCCTAAATATCACACATTTGACTGCAGTTTCTAACTGTATAAGCTCCAACATATAGTGGATCTCTCGTATTAGTATTCAAAACATCACCCAATTCACCTCGAACTCTCAACATTTATTGACAATGAGGACTTCAGGTAATTTTCTCACTGGAAAACTGTAAACAGAAACACAAGGATATTTATTATTATTCATGAAAAAGTGGTGTTACAATCAAACATCTTGCTAGCATTACAATTCTGACATAACATAATTCAGTTTATCATCTGGGGGAAGTATTACACAACAGTCTTATATGAAACATTTCCCTCACTTGCATATTACTGGGAGATCCCCGAAATGTGCTAACAAGGCCGTGAACAGGTGCATGACGGGCTTTCTATCAATCGTGCAAGTAATCCATTAAGAATGAAACACAAAATCTGATCAGCAATAGTTTACCTTCCACTCTTCATTAAATTTGAATTTTAATTACCTTTGAAACTGAGATTTAATGACAGTGTATTTTTGCCTTGAGACAGTAATGTGCGATAATGCCTATGGGGATGTCGGTTTTATTTACAAGTGAAGCACATCTTGGCACCTTTATTACACCTTCCATATTTCATGTTACAGAACTAGCCAGTGGCAATAACAACATATAAGACTATGACATTCAAATAATGAGTGCGATCTGGATTACACACAAATAAAGGGAACCGGTTCCCTCAACAAAAAAAAACATTATGATTTTTCCATAGGCTTTTGAATTGTTGCAAAAAAATAAGCTCTCAGATCAACAAAAGTTTATGATACGTACTTTTCACAAATGAACAACTTTTATGAATTTTGAAGCCTAAATACAACCACCAGAAATAAAAAGCTAACCTTCCGCTATAAATGAACCACACCACGGTCGCTCAACTTGTGTGATGACTTTTAATGTCCCCGACAACATCAGTAGTCCCAATTAGCAACTTGTTAGCAACCGACTTCTTCAAAAATATGTCATTCCTGCAGCAATCTGTGGACTGAGTAATTTTTCAGTGGAAAAAAAAAAAATAGGTATTTAATTTACTTTGTTAAACTGAAATTTCTACACACCCTCATGTCCGTACAAACTCACAACTTTTCCTCACAAAAAGTAAAAAATGCTTGTTTTTGTGATCTCTTACAGTCAAGTTCAATTGCAATTTTGCATCAGGATCTGAACACTGGTTCCATTGCACACCAAACACGATACTGGATAGTGCAAAGACTATCCTATCTTTTACTTACTAAGATGTTAAAAAGTGTTTTTGTTTTTAGGGATGCACGATATTGCATTTTGGCCGATATTCGATATGCCGATATTTTCAAACTAATTTTGTCCGATGCCGATACCGATACCGATATATACACATTTTCCCCCTGATATATTTACACTTTAATTTTATTGAAGAGAAATACAAGTCTCTCTCCTGTA
Organism: Abramis brama; assembly: GCF_963993115.1. Classification (NCBI taxonomy): domain Eukaryota; kingdom Metazoa; phylum Chordata; class Actinopteri; order Cypriniformes; family Leuciscidae; genus Abramis; species Abramis brama. Next base: position 19,164,834 of record NC_139982.1, on the reverse strand, counting down.
CTACCTTTACCATATTACACTCATGTGTTGTAGATAAGGCAATACACAAGACAAACAAAACAACATTTGATTCTACCATAAATGTATAATTTTACAAATGTGGACAGACATTCACCCCTGAAAAATAGGTAAATTATTTCACTTGGAGAATAAATGATATGCCAGTGCCACATTTTATTTTTAAGTTCAGACTTCAAACTTCAGTCCTTAGGAGTAAAATAAATATAAATAAATTTTCAAATAAAAAATGTACATCTTCTCCTACTTGAACAGGTCTACCAAATGCTCCCCTGTTTTCGGTGCTGATGCGGTGGTGACCCGTTCATGTAACATGTAAGGGTGGCGCTGCCAATAAAGCAACTAAAAGCTGTCACAAAGAAGTGCAAAAGTAATTATTATGAATATGTCAAATATAGCAAGGAGACATTTTAATTGTTTATTAATAAACAAGTGTTTTCTGTGTCGGCTGCAAAGATGAAGTTGACTGACTCGCGATCTTCGGAGTAGGCTAGTGAACGCGCCAGAGAGAAATGCACATTTCGGATTACATAGTTTTCTTTCGTTTTGAATTGTTCTGTTTAAAAATATGATTTCAAACGTTCTGTAGATAATATATATATATTTCTTCTCAGGTCTGTGAGGCAAGTAGGCTATGCTGAGTTTCGTTTCATTTATGAGACGAACTCCAGTTCACGCGCGCGCCTCCGTGCCGTGAGATCTATTATCTGCTTTACTTATTATTTATTAAATCCAGGCAATTGGTTGATGAAACATTGATTAAAATTAAGATACAATTAATACAAAACGAAATTCACTTAGAAAGGCTTTGTGCTTTCTGTTCGAGGTCTCTGTGAAAGTTTTAAAGCAGTCTCTTTTAGTGCCGCTTTCAGAGCAGTCACGTCCGTAACCGAGAACTGTCACTGTTTTTCCTCATAAATGCAAACACGAAAAATAAAATAAAATGAATATTTTATGCTCTGTGGAGAGCATAGTAGCTTGGAGAGCTTACATTAGTAAACTACAGGACATCATCTTTCAAAACATGACCTGCACGAAAGAGAAAAAAAATTACTGCGTCACTGTACCCAGCACTTCTGAAAATGCACTTGCAAATGCGTCTGTCCCCAGCACATTTCAAACCAAACTGACGCTCATGCTCGAAATGCCTCCTATGTTGGAAGTTTAAGTTGCTGGCGCTCATGCTATGTTCACAGTCGTCACGTGCACATAGGAAACACGCCACCCTATCGGCAAGGCTCATCAGCAGAAATATTCATATCGGCCGATGCCGATCATTTAAAGCTTTTATCGGCCGATACCGATGTTGTGCCGATATCATCGTGCATCCCTATTTGTTTTTGTTTTGTTTTTCCTCATTGGTCATGTCTTATCTCACTGACGGCACTAAGTGAGCCAAGGGAACCATGGGAACTCACAAAAAATCTTATCCTGGAATAAGCTATGTGACTATTTAAATAGTCATAATCTCCTTTTATCCTAAAATGCATGAAAATCTCAAGTATTCGTCAGTACACAAGCCAATCCTGAGTTATATAGGCTAGCATGCATTTTAACTGTAGGCTATGTAGTACATTTTTGCATGTTTCAATCCAAATGAGGCTTTACAACACATTCAAGATGCCCATATCCAAATCCATTGTTTGTTCGCACTGAATTTCAGTCTATCAGCATGTGCTCCAAATAAAAGCTCAGAAATGCACTTGAATGACACAAAAGTGGGTTGACAGCATGGTGGCTTTGGGAAAAAATACATAAATGTTGGCTTAATTGAACCCATAGCTATTTGTTACAAAGACTATATGTGTATAAGAAAGAAAAACACTGTAAAATATATTTAAATTCAAAGAGGGCAACAGTCATGCGTTCAGATAACTTCGATAACAGGCTTACAGATTCTGAAAGGCAGTGTGTTACTTTGACAGTGTAACTGAGATTAAAGAAGTGCAGTAAGATTATGTATAATAATGCATTCAACATATGTAAGATCTTGAACAAAGTCATCCAGACACTCTGGACAGCTCAAAAGACAAAAGATGTGTGTATGTATCCCTAGTGACTATAAAGGGGTAACCGGCAGCATACTTACACTGACTTTCGTCTATCATGTGAAGTGGAATATCAAAAGTGAAAGATGGCTGATCACATGCAGCACAGTAAAGGAGTCCTCTCACAACCTGCACCATATCCATGAGGAAAATAGTGCCTCAAGGAATACTTGAGTAGCACCTGATCAGATCTGCAAAACCAGGAAGGTTACCTTCTCATTTATGCAGCAAAGCTATTTCTATGAGCCAAGACAGAAAAATCAATAATCTGCCCCTAGCTACTCTCAAGATCTCCTCCAACTGAGAATATTTATTCAACACAGACTAAAGGAAGAGTTATTTCTTCTCGATTTACGTATAAATAAGGGCAATACTTGTGTCATCTGACTTTTATGTGGAGGCCATGTTGTGCCCTTAAGCATTTTGATTGAACAATCAAATTCTAAGTTCAATGGAGGTCATGGGGTTTTATTGGACATGCATAATTCAGCTTTCTTCTGTTTTTCGCACACTATGACCTGGAGGATCACATAGACTCATATTTGTGAACACTGAGTACGTTTACATGTGCACCAATGCGATTATTTCCAATAATCAAAGTAAGGAGTTAATTGAGATGTTTACATGACACGAGCAAACCTCTTCACTCCCGTTTACATGCAGTTTTCATTATTCTGATAATTCGCTAAGACGTGTGGTTATTTTTACCACCATTATACAAATAATGAACTCAGAAACAGTAGCATGTTACTGGCCACTGTTTCAATCTAATTACATCAAATGCAAAACACAGGTTATTCTGAAAGGTTATTCGACGCAGTGATGAACATCGCAATGCCACTACAACAGGGTTTGCCTACATTGCATCGTATTCTTTGCGCGGTCTCTGGATGAAGATACAGAGAAGAGACTGTGTTGAAAGCGTTTAGTGATTCGGAGTGGAGGGAAAACTTCAGAATAATGTCACAGAGTTCATTCATGAAGTTGTGGGAAAACATGCGGCGATCTGTGTACGTCCGAGCACATGCGCACTTTGGAATAATGCGAATAAAATTGCTGTACGCCACATAGTTTAATGCGAGTATGGTTACTATTATTTTGAGCTTAATCACATTAGTTTGATCTAAGTATTGTGTTTACTAGGGGTGCGCCAAAATATCGATATGGCGATATCTCGCGATATTTTCTCCCGCGATCGATTCTCGATGCGCTCTTGCCAAGTATCGATATTAAAAGCCGTTAGGGCGGGCGTACACGGTGCGAGTTCGGACACTCGGGAGGTCGTGAGATCAGTTTAACTGATAATCGCGTCAAAGCAGCTGGTACAAGGCACGACTGTCCTGCATGAATTTTATCCCGAGCCGGCAGCAATCACGTGGGCTTTCGCGCTAAACCGTCATGTTGCGAATGGGAGAGAGAGAGAGAGAGAGAAAAGTGTGTGTGTGTGTGTGTGTGACAGTGACAGTGTATGCGCACGCTGTATGGTTGCTGCCACTGAGGTATAGCCCCATCGACGTGGTTGTGTATGATTTGGCAATAGGGGACAGCTGGTGAAAAAACATGTTTAAAAATGATCGGGAGGTCGGGAGGTGCTTGTAACGTGCTCGGCTCGGCTTGTAATTCCTCTCACACGCTACGAGCCGCGACCATGCGAGCATCACCGATTCCACTCGATTTCTCCCGAGTGAAAAAAATCATCTGCAGCAAAACAAAAATAGTGTCTGTGACTGTTTTGTTGCAACTGATAACACACAAGTTGTTTTTGTTATTGTGTTTCATCCAAAAACGAAATGGAGATTAATTTTCCTAATTAAAAAAAAAATCTTTTTATTTCTTTAAACATGATATATTGTGAGTTATTACTGATAATATATCGTTTATCGCAGTATCGCCATATCGTGATATTATCGGTATCGTGAACAATGTATCGCGTATCGTATCGTATCGTGAAGTACCCAGTGATTCCCAGCCCTAGTGTTTACATGAGGTAAAGTTTATTCACAATATTGCCAAAATCCCATTATAATCGCATTATGAGGGTGCATGTAAACCTACTCATTGTAAAGCTTATGTCACTTCAAAGAAATAATCTTAATAAAGAACATGTACACTTACAAATTTAGCCAAGTATCAGGCCACAACATAAAGCGACAAAAAACTTCCCAATCAATATTAACCTTCAAGATTGCTTCTGACGGTTTCAAATACCTGGGGGTCTTCTTTACAAATTCTTACAATACTTTTGTGGCGAGCAGGACGAGGCAGAGGGCCGTGAGGGGCTGCTGTCTTTTATTTTCGCTTTGCATTCGTTTTATTTTTGATATTAAAGTTTGTTGAATGTTCGCTGGTTCCCACCTCCTCCTTCCCACAACATCTAACTGCATTACAACTTTATTTGCGAGCAGTTTATCTCGGCCTTTATCTCTTGTAGGTCGCATTAATTTGTGTAAAATGGTTATTCTGACTAAATTTCTTTACCTTTTTCAACACATAGCGATTTTTATTAATAATTTTTTTATGGGCTTTGACGGTATTTTGCACTCATTTCTATGGGGGAATAAACCTGCTCACTTAAGAAATACCTATGGCTACCTACCTAAAGCCTTGCACTTCCAAACTTCCAGCAATATTACTGGGCCTGCAACATTAATAAACTTCTCTTTTGAAACAGGGATAGCTGTCCACCATGGGTGCATACAGAAACATTGTCTGAGAGTACACTTGACACTATTGTTTGTTCTCAACTTCCTTTAGTTCTAAGCAGGGTCTCAAAGAATCCTAGTCACTAGTTCCCTGAAAATCTGGGTTCAATTTAAGAAACATTATGGTTTGCATAGTCTCTATTCACATGCCTATCTCTAACAATAACTTTTCCCCCATCCAGTTCAGACCCTGCATTTCACCTTTGGTCATCTAATGGCCTTCTCAAGATTATTGACCTCTTCGAAAAGGGAGTATTTGCTGCTTTTTACTTCTAATCTAAACAATATAACCTACCTAGGCTTGGCACGATAGCAGGTGTTACCAGTGTTACACGGTGTTCAGTCGCAACACCGGTTTCATCACTTGCCCACCGCAGCACCGCAAAACATTTTTTTTAAAGCAATTACGCAGTATTCGTATTTTCTGTCACCAGTTGACTAGCGTTGTATGATCACGCTCAACCATTCAAGCGCGACAAAACAAGAGACCGCGCTGTAAGTATTGCCTATTACACACACACACACACACACACACACACACACACACACACACACACGGAAAAGACGCGCGTCAGTATCGAGTTCTCTTTTCGGCCTTGAACAAAACATGATTGGCAAAACAAATTATGCCAAAATGTCTGTTTTGTCGAGTGTCATTAATGTTAATCAAAGAACAAAGGTAAGAGAGTAAATTAGGCCTACTCACTCAGACCCGGCGCCAGGAGGATTAGTATACCGGTCAATCAAACTCAATACGAATGATGAATTGACGCCATGTAAAAAAAAATATTACATCACTCTAACACCCCTCACCCCCACGATGAAACCGGTAAAACCGGTGTTGTCACAAGTCGATTAACCGGTGGGAGAATATTATCACCGTCACATCTCTAAACCTACCCAATCATCACTTATTTCAGTTCTTCCAAATTAGACGTTTCATACAGAAGCAGTTCCCTCACTTTCCTAATCATCACCCGGAAACACACATCGACCACTTTCTTGATTGAAATGTCAACCATAGGAATTTAATCTCGGTTATATATAATTTAATAAATCGGACCATACTGACATTTTTAAAGATACTTGGGAGCATGACCTAGGACTTGCTATCTCAGAGGATCTGAGGCATAACATCTTGAACCAGGTACATTCCTCTTCCATTTGTGCCATGGTTTACTACAGTATTAAATACCAAATAACCAATGCCCAATTAGCTGCATTTTTCCCCAGACAGATTTTCCCCACCTGCAACTTTTTGAACTACATTAAAGACCTACCTTGATCACTGGTAACTGACAATGAATAATATTTGTCAGCTATTAGAAGGAACTTTTTTTCTATTTCATCTATTTTATTTTTCATTTTATTTTACATTTTCGTTTGCTTGTTTCTTGTCCAATGGATCATGGAAGGGATTAATAATGGACAATGTCTTACTGTTTAACTTGTCATCAATGTACCATTCAGTATGGTCCATTGGTCACACACAAAAAAAAAGAAAAAGATTTGGACATGTACAAGTAAAAACATGTAAAAAAAAACATGTACACTTGTAAGTCAGTATGGCTCCAGAGATTCTTCCTTTACTATTTCTATAAACAGTGTACATTTGTTTAATGTGAAGAGGATCCAAGATACACTTAACTGACAAGGTGGTATTTATGTGTACCGTATTTTCCGGACTATAAGTCGCTCCGGAGTACAAGTCGCATCAGTCAAAAAATGCGTCATGAAGAGGAAAACATATATAAGTCGCACTGGACTATAAATCGCATTTATTTAGAAATTTATTTCACAAAATCCAAGACCAAGAACAGACATTTAATCTGGAAAGGCAAGTTATTCAACTACACAATAGCACACAGAACAACAGGCTGAATAGGTGTCCGGCATGTTAACGTAACACATTAACTAGGGCCATAAACCAAAAGTAATACTACCCACTGGATGAAGAAGGGTTGGCTCTCCACAGAACAAAATATTCATTTTATTGTATTTTTCGTGTTCGCATTGAGGAAAAAAACAATGTTACGGGCGGGACAGTTCTCCGTTACGGACGCGACCGCTCTGAAAGCGGCACTAAAAGACTGATTTAAAACTTTCACAGACACCTCAAACAGAAAGCACAAAGCCTGTCTTTAAATTTAATTTAATTTTGTATTAATTGTATCTTAATTTTAACCAATGTTTCATCAACCAATTGCCTGGATTTAATCAATAAGAAGAAAATAGTAGCCTAGACAATAGATAATCACGACACGAAGGCGCCGGCGCGTGAACTGGAGCTCGTCTCATAAATTAACCGAAACTCAGCATATAAGGTGGCCTACTTGCCTCACAGACATGTCTACTTTTAAACAGAACAATTCAAAACGATAGAAAACAGACTGCTCTCTTAATCTGTATGAAATGTGCATTTCTCTCTGGCGCGTTCACTACTACGAAGATCGCGAGTAAGCATCGTCAACTTCATCTTTGCAGCCGACACTGACACAGAAAACACTTGTTTATTAATAAACACTTAAAATGTCTCCTTGCTATATTTGACATATTCATAATCATTACTTTTGCCGGTTCTTTGTGACAGCTTTTAGGTGCTTTTTACTAGCATGACCCCATTAGCCCCTGCTGGTAAATGCACCAACTACACTGTCTGACTGCAAAAAAAATAAAATAATAATCTCCATTGATGGCCATTTTAAATAGATTTAATATCTGATGCAAATATTTTATTATATTGTAGAAGATGTCCCTTATATTTTTACCTGTCTGCTGCCCTTGTCCTAGTTCAGGCTAGTCGCTTATGGTGCCATCAGCCAATCAACATTGTTTTGATGACTTTCTCAGGTACAATTCTACTTGACAATCCACCAAGAACACATGATAATTTTGAAGAAAGGGGTCTCTTTTCTCATGTGCCACTTGTTGTTTGTGGGAGGGTAGTTTATGCATAAAATTAAGATTCAGACGTATTTCTGAAAGGTTAAGATTAGCACCAGGAATTGGAATGTAATTTATAGGTCTTACAGGTCTTACTGATAACCGGTTATTATCAGCCCTTTTTATAACAGTTGCTTATATTTCCAGCTTTAGAAGTGTACTTGAATTATATAGAATCTAAAAACACTAATAGGACGAGTCCAAAAGCTGTATATGTTAGAGGTAGTGGGTGTGTGCTGGTAAAAATAGCATCTGTGCTTGTTCTCATAAGTCATTCTACATTTAACCAAGGGGAGAGAAACAATTTTAAAAAAAAGCTGCTGTTCAACGATATAAGCTACATTAAAGCTTGTTCACATATTTAATTAGTGGACCTTTTATGCAAAATTCACTTTTAAACGGTGTTTGAACAAAAATGTGAGTTGGCCGTGTGTACACAACCACGCTGTAATGATAAAAAATCCACCCACTCCTTTTTTTATATTCCCCATAAATCATAAACAGTGTCTAAAAATGAGTTTGCGTTTCTATACATTGACGTCACAATGGAACAGGCCCCGACCACGACTGGTGACGGAATCTGCCCCATTAGCTTAGATCCTCCCCTGAGTGAGCCCTTCACAGTCCGTCATGTTTATCTCCTTGCTAGAGCAGCTAGTGGAAACACAAGAGTTGTGTGTAAACGACACTGAATGAGAGAAAAAAACAACTAGTGCTGTCAATCAAAAACAAAAAAATAGATTAATCACACATTTTTCTGATTAATCGCAATTAATCGTAATGAAAAACTCAAACTTGTTTTTTTTGTTCTCAAAGTTTTTAATATTTTGTTATAATTTACAGTTAATCTCCAAATTATTGTAGAAACAACAAAGACAGTTTGAAGGCCAGTATAACTGCTACTACTGCTGCTACTTAATGTCTCAATGAAAATATATATTTTTTAAACATTAATTATAGCCATTCAACATTGTGTTTTTTGAAACAATAGGCCTAATAATAATAATGATAATTGAAAGCTATCCATTTTTTTATTATTATTATTATTTTTACATTTATTAGGCTTAAAAAATATAAAAACTTTTAATTTAAGTGAACTTAAAACAATCCTCACATAAACCAATAATAAATGTCATATTTACCTGTGCCCTTCCTACCTTGTCTAACAATTAAGAAATATACAGAAATTTAATAAAGTTATCAAACTGTCTTGTGATGGATTATTTTTTAATGAATAAAATAGTAAACTGTACATCAAACTAATCATATCTAACCTTACTTCTCCTTTAGGCCTAACATTCTACCACTTGAACAAAATGTACTCTGAAGTTTGTGTCGAAACCAGTGGAAAATTCTGAGATGCTGGCTAGACAATATCAAAAATATAACAGTCTAGAATAGTCTCATGACATACTGAGTAATTAACTGAACTTCTAACCTTTTCCATTTTTTAAATAATTTGAGATCTAAGTTGATTCTGCCTAGTAACAGAAGGGTTTGCATATGAAGAACCAATCAAATTGTAGGGAAATTATGTAATGTATCATGTCATTTTTGCCATGCTCCTATTCTTAAAAAAAACTGTTGCATTCCTTTTTGCTGGTGGGATTCTCTCTGAAATTTGTCTGAGATCCTCTGGCCGTTATTAAAGCATATTCGAAGGCATTGTCTGAAGTCTGTCGGTTATTATTGCTGCGCAGCAAGTTAGTTAGTGGAACAAGCTATTTAGCGAAACACTAGAGATCTTACTTCTTTACCCAAGTGATAGTGTGGAGTGGGTTAAGAACACTAGAGACCTTATTCCCAAGTGATAGTGTTCGAATGGAACGAGACGTCGTTCGACTCTTAGGCGGGGTTAGATTGCGGTCAGGTAACTATAATTCTTAGGCATTTTATGCGGTCAGAATAGCTACACTCACACCGTGTCCTAACTACACGCGACGCGATAAAATTCCAGCGACAGGCAGTGTGTCTGTCCACACTAGACGCGACGCGACTGTGAGACGCCACAACGTCAATCAAAAATCACAACCAATCAGAACAGCGTGTGGGCGGAGTCTCGCGGCAAGTGCACAACACTAGAGAGTAAACTTGACGGCACTCGCAAGAAAATGGATAAGTAGCTACACAATCTAATTCACAAATGTTACACCATTTAAAAATGCATAGGCTACTGAGTTACTAAAACAATCTTTGTCAAATAATACACTTGTTTGTTCACAGTTTTAACGTTCATGTTTCCATTTGTTTCATTTCAAGATCTGAGGTGAAATATGTCCATTGTTGCTTTTACAGCTACAAAGCTGGAGCACTAAATGATATTCAAAGTCACATTTCACGCTTTTAACATTAAATAAAGCACATAAACAGTACCTGAGATTATCATTGCCGCACATTGTGTTTGTTGTTCCAGCGCGACGTCGCAGAAAAATAGAAACCGTTTCTAAATTAGAAACGTTGCGTGTCGCCGTCGCGCCTGGTTAGGACAAAAACTCTGATTAACATGGAAAAGATACCTTTTATCACGTGTCGCGGCGTCGCGTCGCGTGTAGTTAGGACACGGTGTTAGGCGTCAACCCGAGCGGTCAGAAGTGAACTCAACTGGGTATAATATTTTCAGGTGTTAGGGACACATGGTAATCTAAGTCAGGTGCGTAGGGGAAAAAAATCTACCAGAGTCTGCACTGCATAAATCATAAATTAAATATAGATTAATCCTTGTTAAAGCTACAAAAGTTCTTTAGTCAAGAGCAGTGAGTGATTTTCTATGTTACTTTTGTTCTTTGATTACTTTAATGACAGACAGCATTAGTGGCTGCTGTCACTTTAAGATCTGCCGCTGCTGACAATGAAGTTCATTTAAGACTAAGTCATTTAAGACTGCTCTTATGAGGATACTCAACCAAATGGAAATTTTTC